>NC_134353.1:855488660-855788660 GCF_048569485.1 Anomaloglossus baeobatrachus | reverse complement strand
ACCAGTTCGAATGTATCGGGCCTGCTGATGTAGGATGTTGTCCGGTACAGGAAGGCAGGGCCTGTGAACCATGTAGTGTCCTTAAGGTGACTTGGTGCAACGGATCTAGTCGCATGGTCGGCGGGATTGTGATGAGTAGATACGTAATGCCACTGATCAGGGCAAGTTGATCTTCTTATTCTCAACACCCGGTTGCTGACGTAGACGTAGAAGCGTCGTGTTTCGTTGCAGATGTATCCTAGTACCACCTTGCTGTCAGTGTAGAACTCTGCATCTTTGATCTCCTGATTCATTCCATCTGAGATAAGTTCAGCCAGCTCAACTGCAAGGATGGCAGCGCAGAGTTCCAGTCTAGGTATCGTGTGTTCACGGAGTGGGGCCAGTTTTGTCCGACTCATGACGAACCCAATATGGATCTGGTCATTCACATCGGTGGTTTTAAGGTATACTACTGCTGCGATTGCTTTGACTGATGCATCACAGAAGATACAAAGTCTTTGAGATTTGACTTCTGTGGATGGCACAGGAGCGTACGGTCGGTTCACATGAAGATCGGTCAAGGCCTCGAGAGACTTCCTCGATTCTGCCCACAGGTCTGCCTTTTCTGCAGGAAGTGTATCATCCCAATCAGATGTCTCTTGGGTGAACTCTCTTAGCATCATTTTACCTTGGACAGTAACTGGAACTACGAATCCCAGAGGATCGTACAAACTATTCACAAAGGAAAGGACACCTCTACGTGTGAAGGATTTTTCTTCTTTGTTGATCTGAAAGGTGAAGGCATCTGTCTTCAAGTCCCAAAGTAGTCCTAGGCTCCGTTGCATGGGAACAGAGTCGATGCTCAGGTCTATGCCCTTCAGATCACTGGAATAGTCTTGAGAGGGAAAGGCTTCCATCAGTTCTCGGCTATTGGATGCAATCTTATGCAACCTCAAGTTGGACTGAGCGAGCATTTCTTGAGCTCTTTTTAGAAGACTGATTGCTGCCTCGTTTGGGGGTGTGGATTTCAAGCAGTCGTCTACGTAGAAATCCTTTTCCACAAAGGATCTGACATCCGACCCGTACTTCTCATCACCTTCTTTGGCGGAATTCCTGAGACCGTAGATAGCCACTGCGGTGGAAGGACTGTTCCCGAAGATGTGTACCCTCATCCGGTACTCTATGATGTCTTTATCTGGGTCGTTGTCATGGTACAAGAAGAACCTCAGGTAGTTTCTGTGTTCCTTTTTGACGAGAAAGCAGTGAAACATCTGTTGGATGTCAGCCATAAATGCCACCGTATCTCTGCGAAAACAGAGTAGAACTTCCAGGAGTCTGTTGTTGAGGTCTGGGCCAGATAGTAGGACATCATTCAACGAGACGTCTTCGCACTTGGCACTTGAGTCGAACACCACTCTTATTTGGCCTGGCTTTTTAGGATGGTACACTCCGAAGATGGGTAAGTACCAGCGTTCCTCAGAGTCTCGTAGTGTAGGTGCGATCTCTGCATGGTTTTTTCGGAATATCTTCTCCATGAAGGTAAAAAAATGTTCTCTCATCTCGGGAGACTTCTTGAGCTTGTGTCTGAGGGAGATAAATCGACTGTAGACCCGTTCCCTGTTGTTGGGTAGGCGTTGTCTCCGTGGTCGGAATGGTAAGGGTGCCACCTAGCTGTTCGACTTGTCTTTGGTTATTTCTTGGTCCATGATGTCCAAGAACATCCTGTCTTCTATGGACATTGCTGTGTTGTTGTCCTCTTTGGTCCTGTGGAAGACTGTACAGCCTATGTGGTCTTGTTCGCCCTCACAAGCGTGGTCTTCGTTGGAAGGAACTGCGAAAAGACATGGCAGCGGAGTACTGCTTGGTAATTCCTTTACCAACAGACTGTTGTGACATGGTCGGAAGAAAGACGGGCGTCCATTTTCTAGTGTGTTGGTGAGCATACTGTTGACTGAGGCTGGCTTGTGTGCTCCTCCTAGACAGACATCTCCTATTACGACCCATCCTAGGTCAAGTCTCTGCGCATATGGAGCGTTCTGGAAGCCGTTAATGGACTCTCTAGCCTTATGCACGCGTAGCATGTCTCTTCCAAGGAGTAAGGCTATTGGAGCCTCTGAGTCCAGTTCTGGAATCAGGTGAGCTATACGCTTCAGATGGGGGTGATGAGCTGCTACCTCTGGTGAAGGTATCTCGGACCTGTTGTCAGGAATCTGGTTGCACTCCAGTATGGTAGGTAATGATAGGCAGGTCTGGCCATCTATGGATTCCACCTTGTATCCGCTTGCCTTCCTCCCCGCCGTCTCAACGGTACCTGAACATGTCTTCAAGGAGTAGGGAGAACCAGGGCCTGCAATGTTGAAACTGCTGAAGAAGATGGACTTGGCAAGAGACCTGTTGCTCTGATCGTCCAAGATCGCATAGATCTTAATTGCTTTGTCGCTGCGGCCTGCTGGGTAGACTCTGACAAGGCAGATTTTCGAACAGGAGTCCTTTACAGATCTCCGTACATTGAGAGGTAACCACCGTGGTGTCTTCATCAGTGTTCTTCTGTTTTCCATCGTGTTCTTCTGCTTGTGGCAACACTCGTGTAGGTGGTCCAGGGTGTAAGGCTGTATTGTGATCCGTGCTGTCACATTCTGCACATTTCACGCTAGCTTCGCAGTTCCTGGCCATGTGCGATGTTGCAGCACAGCATTTGAAGCAGATGTTGTGTTCCTTGAGGAAGCCTTTGCAATCCTCTAGAGACTTCTCCCTGAAGGCTCTGCATTTTAGTAGAGGATGTGGTTTCCGGTGTAGAGGACACTGTTTACTGATATCCTGGGGTTTGTTCTCTTCTGGAGGATGCTTACTCTTTTTGTGAGCAGGACCTGAGGAGACAATGTTAGTTTTGTGGACTGTCACGGGTGTCCTACTGGGTTTGACACCGGGGGCGGTGGTACATGACAGAGTAAAATCAAAACTAGGGTCATTTCTGATTTTAGCTTGCTGAGCTACAAAATCTACAAATACGGCAAAAGGAGGGAATGGCGCGTTATGTGTTTGCTTATACCGTGAACCGTGTGAGACCCACTTTTCTTGTAGATTGTAAGGAAGTTTTTGCACTATCGGATTGACACCCCTAGCGGTATCCAAGAATGCCAATCTGGGCAAATCTCCTTCCTCTTGGGCAACCTGTAACTCTACTAACAGATCGCTTAGCTCTGTTAGCCTTTGAAAGCCTTTGGGTCCTATCTTAGGGAAGTCATCAATTCTTTTAAACAGAGCATTTTCAATAACTTCTATGGACCCATAGCATTCATCAAGTCTCTTCCACACCAAGTGTAGACCTTTGGGTGGGTTTTTAATGTTAATGTCTCTTAGTCTTTTGGCGTGTTCTACCGATTCACTACCAAGCCATTTTACCAGGAGGTCTAACTCCTCACTACAAGAAAGGTCCAAACCTATTATGGTGTTCTGGAACGATGCTCGCCACGACCTATAATTCTTGGCACGATCATTGAACTTTACAAGTCCTTTTGTGACCAGATCTCGACGAGCAAAGAACTTTGCAAAGTCCATTGTGGCTTGGTCAGTGCTGGTGCGAGCCGGTGTATGGTCGTGTCTATTGTGTGGTGTATCACCATACCTGTAGGGTGTTTCCGCCTTCGGAAAGTCAGCATAGTACCTCCCCGGAGAGGAAGGTGTCTCTTTGTGGTAAGATGGTGGTTGTACCTTCCGCTCTGTGGAATAGTAGTTTTGGTGAACCTCCTCGTGCTGTACACTTTCTTGCTTGAAGCAGTGTAATTCGAGGTTGGATGGCTGGCCGTCTGCGTAGTCTGTTCGGTGAAGCACATCTGAGCTGTCGTCTATCCTGGAGTATTGGTAGACGTATTCTGCGACGCGCTGTGCTGGATCCTGCTGGTTTAGGTCCGGCCCAAGAACATCGCTACGTCTTTCTTCGGGTTGCTCTGCCGCTTCCAGGAACTCTGCCTTGGCTATTGCGGCCGCTGTTTCCTTTTCTACGGCAAGTCTTTCTAGAGTCAGTTGCAGACGTGCATTCTCTGCTTCTTGTTCTGATTGCAGACGTGCACTCTCTGTCTGTTTTAGTTTGAGTTGCATTTCCTGTTCAGAGAAGGAGGACCTCACTTTAGCTGCTTCGGCCTCAGCGCGGGCGACGGCAGCAAGCTCCCTAATTGAGGATTTAGTAGAGCTTGCCCGTGACCTTGTCTTCAGGGAAGACGCTCGGCTGACAGACATTGTGCACTTGGCTGCAGACTATTTTAGCGGGAAACAGAGTCTATTTGCGGACGGCCTTCCGCGTGGTGGAGAGTGAAATGGTGGTTTCTGGCGTACTGCGGTCTAGTCACTGCGGCTGTATGGTGGCTGCTGCAACATCCATATGCGGTACAGCGTGGATGTTAGCGGTCCCGTACTACAGCCTGCGACTGGCTATCTTTACTGGAGCTGGACTGCGCTCTTGTTCTATGTAGCTGTACGGCGGCTGCTGTAATACCCGTGTGCCGTGTAGCGTGGGTGTTAGCTGTCCCGTACAGTTCGTACAATCGCTGCCTGCGACCAGCAGCTCGTTTTTACTGTTCTGCCTTCGTCCACGTGTGAGCTGTGTGGACTCCGGCATACAGCTAACCTTCATCCACTGTTTCAATAAACAGACTGTGTTGCCTTTAAGTCTTTATTTATTAAATGATGATGGATAGGTGGATGATCATAAGAAATGGATGATTGATTGGTAAAAACTATAACAAAAGATACAAATCCAAATCAGTACAGGCATATCACAAATAACAGAATGACATACAGTTAGGTCCAGAAATATTTGGACAGTGACACAAGTTTTGTTATTTTAGCTGTTTACAAAAACATGTTCAGAAATACAATTATATATATAATATGGGCTGAAAGTGCACACTCCCAGCTGCAATATGAGAGTTTTCACATCCAAATCGGAGAAAGGGTTTAGGAATCATAGCTCTGTAATGCATAGCCTCCTCTTTTTAAAGGGACCAAAAGTAATTGGACAAGGGACTCTAAGGGCTGCAATTAACTCTGAAGGCGTCTCCCTCGTTAACCTGTAATCAATGAAGTAGTTAAAAGGTCTGGGGTTGATTACAGGTGTGTGGTTTTGCATTTGGAAGCTGTTGCTGTGACCAGACAACATGCGGTCTAAGGAACTCTCAATTGAGGTGAAGCAGAACATCCTGAGGCTGAAAAAAAAGAAAAAATCCATCAGAGAGATAGCAGACATGCTTGGAGTAGCAAAATCAACAGTCGGGTACATTCTGAGAAAAAAGGAATTGACTGGTGAGCTTGGGAACTCAAAAAGGCCTGGGCGTCCATGGATGACAACAGTGGTGGATGATCGCCGCATACTTTCTTTGGTGAAGAAGAACCCGTTCACAACATCAACTGAAGTCCAGAACACTCTCAGTGAAGTAGGTGTATCTGTCTCTAAGTCAACAGTAAAGAGAAGACTCCATGAAAGTAAATACAAAGGGTTCACATCTAGATGCAAACCATTCATCAATTCCAAAAATAGACAGGCCAGAGTTACATTTGCTGAAAAACACCTCATGAAGCCAGCTCAGTTCTGGAAAAGTATTCTATGGACAGATGAGACAAAGATCAACCTGCACCAGAATGATGGGAACAAAAAAGTTTGGAGAAGAAAGGGAACGGCACATGATCCAAGGCACACCACATCCTCTGTAAAACATGGTGGAGGCAACGTGATGGCATGGGCATGCATGGCTTTCAATGGCACTGGGTCACTTGTGTTTATTGATGACATAACAGCAGACAAGAGTAGCCGGATGAATTCTGAAGTGTACCGGGATATACTTTCAGCCCAGATTCAGCCAAATGCCGCAAAGTTGATCGGACGGCGCTTCATAGTACAGATGGACAATGACCCCAAGCATACAGCCAAAGCTACCCAGGAGTTCATGAGTGCAAAAAAGTGGAACATTCTGCAATGGCCAAGTCAATCACCAGATCTTAACCCAATTGAGCATGCATTTCACTTGCTCAAATCCAGACTTAAGACGGAAAGACCCACAAACAAGCAAGACCTGAAGGCTGCGGCTGTAAAGGCCTGGCAAAGCATTAAGAAGGAGGAAACCCAGCGTTTGGTGATGTCCATGGGTTCCAGACTTAAGGCAGTGATTGCCTCCAAAGGATTCGCAACAAAATATTGAAAATAAAAATATTTTGTTTGGGATTGGTTTATTTGTCCAATTACTTTTGACCTCCTAAAATGTGGAGTGTTTGTAAAGAAATGTGTACAATTCCTACAATTTCTATCAGATATTTTTGTTCAAACCTTCAAATTAAACGTTACAATCTGCACTTGAATTCTGTTGTAGAGGTTTCATTTCAAATCCAATGTGGTGGCAAGCAGAGCCCAACTCGCGAAAATTGTGTCACTGTCCAAATATTTCTGGACCTAACTGTACATAGTAGTACTGGTATTTACAGAATCTGCATAACATAGAGAGCAATGCATATGACTGAATAGAACATTTACACTATTGAAGCTGCCCTACACCTGCTCTGCATGTATCACAGCCTATGTAATCTGAGTAGAGCCACTGTTACTTCACAGTGCCTTCATAACAACTGTACACATATTCTAACATAAATATGTAGTTTAGTACAATGATTCCTACCGGGATCCACTAGTCAGGAGGAACGATTGAAGAAAAGGAACTGGAGCCAGCTATAGCACCTCTGAATCCTATGGAGGCTCCAAGACATCTGCATCTCCAACTCAGGAAGGGAAGGGAAAAGGGGCAGTCCAAGGAAGTATCTTTTCCTTAAAGCAACAGGCTCCAACCCATAGAAATACTGTGGAGATGTATGAGGAAAACACTTAAAACATAAGAAAGCCAACAGTGACCTCTTGTGGGCAACAAACGATATTACCCTTATCCTATTTAATGAATAGAAGACAGAACACTGTACATAAAAACGCATGTTTTGGAAGGAAAAAAAACAGCTGTAAAAAACATGCATTTTTTTATTGCGTTTGTGCGTCTTTTCCCAGGCTTTTTTTCACATGCTTTTTTTGTGCAGTTTTTAATCATGGCCATCGCAGGGTTCAGGCTCCTTCTGCTCGGTGCGGTGCCTGCGCCACTCCCAGCAGATTGACTCCTTAAATGCTGCAATCAATACAATTGCAGCATTCAGGAAGCAGTGAGAGGAACCGCTTAGATCTCCCTGGCGATCGTGTCCCTTTAATGCGATCACAGGGATCCGACCACTGCCATGGTAACCCTGGGTCATCACCATGATGACCATGGGTTACTGAGGTATGGATCACCTCACAGACCAGGGCACCTACCTCACCGTAGTTCTTGCAGCAAGGTCCTGCGGTAAAGACCGTGAGATGAGAAAATATCTGCTGACACTGGTTATGTGGACAAGGTGCAGGGAACGCCGGTGATCTCGCAAGGTGAACAGAGTTCTTGTCGGTGGATCTGCAGGAAACCCTGGCGATCCGTCGGAATGAACTCGATTCACCTTGTGACGTCACCAGAGTTCTCTGCAGCAAGGTCCCGTGGTATAGACCGTGAGATGAGGGAATAGCTGCAGAGAAACCCAGTGACGTCAAAAAAGCACATAAAAACACACAAAAAAAGCAACGTGTGCATTACACATGCTTTTTTCCTGGGTTTTCCACTGACTATTGAAGCAGGAAAAAATGCGGAAACAATTGACATGCTGCTTCTTTTTTCTGCAACAAAAACTGCAAGGAAAAAAAGCAGCGTGTGCACAGTAAGTCGCGATTCTCATAGACCAGAGGTCTCAAACACGCGGCCCCTGAGGCTGCTTGTTGCGGACCGAGTCCCCGCATTCCCCGTGATGATCTATGCAGGGGGCTGGTGCCAGCAGGGCTTTACTACAGTTGATGCATTTGCGGCACAGCGCTCGCTAGGAGCTCTCTCCAACAGGGGTGGAACAATCGTGGTCACAGGGGTCGGCACTGCAACCGACCGGGGCTCATGGGGCCCGAAAAACTCAGCACTTGTTTCAGCTTAATGTGCGCCCAAGTGCGCAGATCCAGTTGAAATATATTGCAGCACAGACCGTCTGGTCCCTGCACTGCACATTGCAGCGTTACAGGAGGCAGCAGCCGTTCTGGAGCTCATAAGTGATGCCCTGGCGCCGTCAGGTGGTCACAGAGGTAAATAACACCCTACATAACACCTTCCCACACAAGGGTTCCATCAGCCACAAAATCCTAGCCACCCCCCCCAGGGTAAGAAGGACACACCAGTGGGCAGGACCAGTCGGATTGGGAGCGCCCACCTAGGGGTCTTGAGGATGCAGGGGCGGGAACAAGTCAGATCAGTTTTGAGTTTGAAGTGGAGAGGAGGGACAGTGACAGACTGTCAGGAGGAAAGCTGAGCCTAGTGAGAGTAGACAGGGTAGTGGCCCTGGACTACTGGCTAGGTGGCAAGCAGTGGATCGTGTCCAAAGGCGACGGGAATACGGTCGTGGGAGATCCAGAGTGGACCGGGACAGGGTTGGAGCCCACCGGTACCGACAGCGTAGATCTGGTCCAGAAACCATGCACAGGCGGGGTACTTGGACCTTAGTTAGAAGACGGTTGCAAGCCCCTTCTCTAATTCACCAGACTGGTAGCAGGTTTCAGCCTAGCTCCAGAAGTGCAGCCCAGATAGAGCGAACCGGCAGCCCACCGCGGGGAATAGGGTATCCAAAATCACCCACTGAAATCCCAAGGGTCAGTGTTCGTGGGCAACGGCTCCTCAGGTACACAACACACCGGGTGCGGATTTCTCGCGTTCCACACGGGTTAAATCAACACAAGAAAATTGCAGAGTGGCGGAGGAAGGGACATCGGTACACCATCCCGGGTGTGGAACTTGTGTACACCTGGACGCGGCAGCCGGCCACTGACACCTTGGTTAACCAACGGACTTGTGTGCAATTATTCCACAGTGAGTACACCAACACTCCCTGGTCTGGCCCGGCGCGCCACCTCCGGCCTGCTTTACTCCCAGTATTATGTACACTGAGCCCCGGGGCAACCATCCCTACCCACGGAAGGGTTAACATCCAGCTGCCATCCCATCGCCACCGGGTGCTCCCCAACTGCAGCGGTGGTGCTACTTCTCACCACACACCGTGGGGGGCATCACGAAGCACTTGCAGCAATCCCGTACATATACGTCTCCTTTTTATTTGAGTGTCCGCGCGACCCAAGGGTCCGGAAATCCCTCGAGCCACTGCGGATCCGGATCTGAGGAGCCCGGCTGCTACTGACGTGGGGGCGGCACACATACATGTCCCAACTACTTAAGCAATTGCATATTCACTGATCTCCATACCTATATTCCCGCCCACCTCTTTCTACTGAAGCCAGTGATCACCCGGCCGCTGGCTTTGAGCATCTGCTGGGCAATGGATCCCCCACTGGGTCCCTTACAGTCTTTCCTCCAGCATACAGCACATATGCTGCATGTTCCATCCATCAGAAGAGAGGAGAAATGCTGAGCACAACCATCCCCGGAGCCTCACAGGAGTAAGCCTCGCCTACTGGGAGTAAGCCCCGCCCACCGGCACAGAGCTGCTGGGGAGTCTCAGGTCTGTACAGGGAGTGCTGCAGAAATATAGGTAAACAAACCCCTGACCAATCGCAATAATTCGGACACCAAACTGCACTCACCCAGTACCGAATTCACACCCCGCACGCCACTTGTACCACCAGACATGCCACCCACAATTTCCACTTCCGTAAAGTTAGAAAAAGCAGGTCCCGGAACAGCCGTTACAAGTTCTTGCGTCGCGCTCTAGTCTGTTCCTCATCACCTGAAACGTCTTCGTTGATGTCGTTCTCTGAAAAGGACCCAGGACAAGGGAGCCCACCATTCTGCCAGCTCAACCTGTGACCTGATCCACCCACAACTGTTGGTGACTGTGATGTTTGCGTCGCCCTCTTCTGCGGTCCTTCCTCTGCCTGTTGTGGTTCTAAACAACCACAAGAGGCATGCCGAACAGCATCCCTGCTAGATCCTCCTGCCCTCGATGATGTCCTGTCTCCGTCCGGGCCACTCCTCCGCTCCTTCCGGCATCCAGACCCCCCAGAAGCAGGTCGCTTCCGTGTCACCGCCGCCAAAGCCCTGTGACACCGCACAGGCTGCAAGTCCTGGGATGAGGCCCACTGAGCCACTTCCGGGTCCCTGAAGGATGCCCCGGGGTCCCCTGATGTCACCCCCGGGTCACCAGAGATCTGTTTGGGATTCTGCGATGTCACTTCCGGGTCACCAATGGACGCATTGGGACCCCGCAATGTCACTTTTGGGTCACTGGAGGACGCGCTTAGGCCCCGCGACGTCACTTTCAGGTCGCCGAAAGACATTTTGGGAACCCGTAGCGTCACTTCCGGGCCACCAGGGGACGCCTGGGACTCTGCGACGTCACTTCCGGGCCACCAGGGGATGCCTGCGATTCTGCAACGTCACTTCTGGGCCACCAGAGGATGCCTGGGACTCCGCGACGTTACTTCCGGGTCACCAGAGGACGCCCCGGGAGTCCGCGACATCACTTCCGGGTCAGCTTACACGGGCACTGAGTCACATGACTGCGCCACCGGGTCATGCGGCCACAACGCACGTATCATCGGCTCGTGCCTTAACCTGGAAGGGGAGAGGAGGGCGGCGTCACTCACCGCACTGCCGCCTTGATGCCTGTGGCCCGGCTTCCGGAAAAGGCCTCTGGATGCTGTTGCTCCTGGATCTCCCGCTGCAGCCAATGCCGATGGTCTTCTGCTGCTTTGGTTCCGTCGCCGACTCCTGAGTCTCAACTCCGGGCTGAGACGTTCGGGATGTCTTGACCTTCTCTGCCACTTTGGAGGCAGGGGGGTCGCAGAATCTTCTACACCGCCACCGTCCACGGACCACCACTGTAGCTGCTCCTGCAGCCATCGCTGTCCCTGTTGTTCGGCCTTCCTTTTGATCTCCTCCATGAGGCCCTGCATTCTGGCAGTCTTTGGGATCCAAACGAGTCGGGATGCTGTCCAAGTAAAAAGCAACTCATCTCCTCTCATCTGCTGAATTCTAACTCCGCTTTCTGCTTATAGCAATGAAATGGTGTATATCATTAGTTCTAACTCTGCTTGCTCTTGGATGTTGAAATCTTATCTCACTTGCTCATGAGGTTTATGATCCTGCTAGCATGCAAGCATGTTTGTTGTTATTGCAACTTATTGCCTCTATTTGTCTAAAGTTAGCTGATTGATTGATTAATGCGCTAAATTGACCCAGATCTAGGCACAAACCTTCCTATATAAGTAGACCTAGCTAAGGGGAAGCATTTGTGCAGGGGACATTTGTGTAGATTTTAAACAAGTGCTGATTTTAATAAGTGCACAGCAGTTATACATGACAGTTGTACAGGGCAGGAGACAGGTAAGGCATGCAAATGCAAAACAATCAAACAAAATGTTTCCACCCTATGTATTTGTATCATTTATATGATAGCTGCTTCAATCCCTCATTTCTACCGCTCTTTCACACACCCACTGCACTCCATCCATATCAGTCCCTCTTTCCTCCCATCTCCTCTGTACTGTTCTCACGCTCTTTTCAAAATGATAAACCATTCAGATCCATTTGCTCCCATCATGCAATGTAATAGACACTCTCATAAATCTCTTACCCATAGCTGACTCTCTATTCTCCTTCTCCTTTTAGTAGGAGATATTGCACCTAATCCAGGCCCTTCTTATAATAGTATGTTCAATTCCTTCCCTGGCATACTCAGAAAACCCCTAAATCCCATTAATATTACTTGCATGCCTTCTGTCTCTTTTAACTGTGGCCTTTGAAACTCACGCTCAGCATGTAACAAACTCTCCTTTATCCATGAGTTCTTTCTTTCCAACTCCCTTAACCTCCTGGCTCTTACCGAGACCTGGATTCAGCAGTCAGACACCACTGCTGATGCTGCTCTCTCATATGGTGGCCTACAATTTTCTCACACCCCTAGACTTGACAACAGATCAGGTGGAGGTGTTGGTCTGCTGCTTTCCCCAAACTGCACTTTTCAGGTCATCCTTCCTGTCCCCTCACTTATCTTCCCTTCATTTGAGGTCCACACTGTCAGGCTTTACAGACCCTTCTGCAAGTAGCAGTTGTGTATCGCCCTCCAGGCCCAACCAGTCAGTTCTTGGATCATTTCGTCACCTGGCTTCCACATTTCCTAGCCTGTGACTTACCCACTCTTGTCATGGGGGACTTTAACATCCCTATTGATGATCCCCTCTCCCCAGCTGCCGCTCATCTTTTATCTCTAACCTCCTCTCTTGGCCTTTCACAACTAAGTAACTACTACACATGAAACGCTGGACCTGGTCTTCTCCCGCCTCTGCTCAGTGAATGATTTCACCTCCCCCCTCCCACTCTCTGACCACAACCTTCCTTCATTCTTGGTCAAGAGCTGGCAACCCACTCAGGACACCCCCACTTACCTCCCATATAGGAACATATACGCCATTAACACCCAGAAATTTCTGAAGAAGTTGCAGTCATCATTGGCCCAAATATCCTCCCTCTCATGTCCTGACTCTGCTGTAAAACATTACAATGAAACCTTGCAGAGCGCCCTGGATGAAGCTGCTCCAGCTATATGCAGAACAGCTTGGCGCAGATGGCACCAGCCCTGGCACACGTTGCAGACACGCTTTCTCCAGCGGCGCTACAGGTGCGCTGAACTTCTGTGGAGAAAATCCAATCTAGGTAGATAAATGGGAAAGATTCAGCTCACCCCTCTTCACTCCTGGTCACACCTCCGACGCACGGAAACACCCTGACCCGGGTGGGAAATCACATAAAGAGTTAAGAAACAATATCCAGCGTCTCCAGGAGGATTAGATGTAAAATTAAGTCTTTATTCGATATTAAAAGTATTATCCATCAACACACAGCAAATACAGAGGCAGGTAGAAAAGAGGAGCTTTTTCCTACGCGTTTCGACCTATGCAGGTCTTAGTCATGGAATGGAATGTGTGTTGATGGATAATACTTTAATATCGAATAAAGACTTCATTTTACATCTAATCCTCCTGGAGACGCTGGATATTGTTTCTTAAAATCCAATCTAGCTGAATATTTGATCCAGTATATGTTTATGCTCAAAACATACAATGCTGCCCTTCACCTCTCCAAACAAGTGTACTTTAACACTCTCATCACCTCTCTAGCCAACAATCCTAAACAACTCTTTGATACTTTCCATTCCCTCCTCAGACCAAGAGTCCTGGCCCCAACCACCAACCTCAGGGCAGATGACCTGGCCAATTATTTTAAAGAAAAAATTGACCATCTACGCTAGGAAATTTCCTAACAGCCTCATAACATCACACATTGTCTGCCCTCCTACACTTCATCTAGCACACTTTCACTCTTTGATCCAGTCACAGAAGAAGAAGTTACTAGGCTCCTTGCATCCTCTCGCATACTACTGTAGCAGTGACCATATTCCCTCATATCTCCTTAAATCTGTCACCCCAGCTGTCACCACTCACCTAACTAAAATATTCACTCTCTCTCTCTCCTCTGGTGTCTTTCCCTCCTCCTTCAAACATGCCAGCATACACCCATTACTTAAAAAACCATCCCTGGATCAAAATTGTGCCGCTAACTACAGACCTGTCTCTAATCTCCCCTTCATATTCAAACTATTGGAACGCTTGGTCCACTCCCGTTTAATCCGCTATCTGTCAGATAACTCTTTCATTGACCCTCTACAATCCGGTTTCCGCTCCTTGCACTCTACTGAAACTGCTCTTACTAAAGTCTCTAATGATCTACTAACAGCTAAATCTAATGGTCACTACTCCCTGCTGATCCTCCTGGATCTCTCTGCTGCATTTGATACTGTGGAGCACCAGCAACTCCTCACTATGCTCCGCTGTATCGGGCTCAAGGACATCGTTCTTTCTTGGTTCTCCTCTTACCTCTCTGACCGCTCATTCACTGTATCTTTTGCCGGCTTCTCTTCCTCTCCTCTTCCCCTTATGGTTGGGGTTCCTCAGGGTTCAGTCCTAGGCCCCCTCCTTTTCTCTCTATACACTGCCCCTATTGGACAAATGATCAGCAGATTGAGTTTCCAGTACCATCTCTATGCTGATGACACCCAACTGTACACATCTTCTCCTGACATCACCTTTGCATTATTACAAAATACTACCAATTGTCTGTCCGCCGTCTCAAACATCATGTCATCACTCTATCTAAAACTGAACCTGTCAAAAACTGAACTCCTCATGTTTCCTTCCCTCCTTCAACCTTCCGAAATCCAATATTACCAGTTCTGTGTGTGGTTCTACCATTACGCCCCAGCAGCATGCCCGCTGTCTTGGGGATATATTTGACTCGGATCTCTCCTTCACTCCCCACATTCGTTCAATCGCTCGCTTATGTCAATTCCACCTCAAATACATCTCTAGAATTCGTCCTTTTCTTACCGTTGACTCTGCAAAAACTCTTACTGTCACTCTCATTCATTCTCACCTGGATTATTGTAATCCTTTACTAATTGGTCTCCCTGTTACTAACCTCCCCTCGCTCCAACCCATCCTGAATGCTGCAGCCAGGATCATTTTCCTCTCCAATCACTGATGCCTCTGCTCTGTGCCAGTCATTGCATTGGTTGCCTATCCACTACAGAATCCAACATTAAACTTATCACTCTCACTCACAAAGCTCTTCATGGTTCCGCACCACCTTACATCTCATCTCTGTCTATCACCCTACCCATGTCCTCCACTCTGCTAATGACCTAAGACTGACATCCTCAACAATTCGAAACTCCCACTCCCGCCTTCAAGATTTCTCACGAGCTGCGCCACTGCTCTGGAACACACTACCAAGAACAATCCAATTAATTCCCAACATCCACACCTTTAAGCGGGCCTTAAAAGCACATTTCTTTAGACTAGCCTATCACCTCTTCACCCTGATCTAACCTAGTTCCTCTCTGCCCTTCATAAAATTTACATCCAATTTTTGTCCCCTGTATCTTTTAACTCCATTCCTCTCCATGTACTTTTTTACACTCTGTACCTGTATAACTTCTGGCTGGTGACCGGTCCACGCAGCTGGTTTTGAATACCCTATTAAATCGATGGCTGGACCATTTATGACAAGCTTTTTTCCCCATCCACCTTTTGTGCCTCCCCTATTTCCTCATAGACTGTAAGCTTACGAGCAGGGCCCTCACTCCTCCTGGTATCTTAATTTTGTTACTTTGTATTGTTGTTTGTACATGTCCCCTCTAAATTGTAAAGTAATGTGGAATATGCTGGCGCTATAGAAATAAAAATTATTATTATTATTATATTATTATAAATATAAGAGACTCCTGAGGAGTTTGTAGCCCTCTCTCTTGCACTGCCATTGCTCTGTAGTAGACAGTAGCAGGATGCTCCAGAGAAACACAATGCGACCTGAAATGAGTACTGGAGCTCCCTGAACGATGACTCTAGCCCCACTGGCCTCTTCTATCCTCCTATTTGCCTCTCACAGTTGCACTCTTCTGCCCCCCTCCCCCACAGCTGCACTCTCCTGCCCCCTCCTCCACAGCTGCACTCCCCTGTCCCCCTTCCCCACAGCTGCACTCTCCTGTTCCTCTCCCCCACATGTGCACTCTCCTGCCCCCCTCACCCACAGCTGCACTATCCTGCTCCCTCCCCCACAGCTGCACTCTCTTGTCCCACTCCACCACTACCCTCTTATATCCTCCTATTTGCCTTTCACAGCTGCACTGTCCTGCCCCCCTCCCCCACAGGTACACTCTTGTCCCCTATCCCACAGATGCACTCTCCTGCCCCACTCCACCACTACCTTCTTCTATCCTACTATTTGCCTCTCACTGCTGCACTGTCCTGTCCCCCTCCCCCACAGTTGCAATCTCCTGCCCACTTCCCCACTGCCCTGTAACTGATAATATACCTCACCGCTGTCCTGTGATGGTGGCCGGGTCTCCTCATCTTCATGGTTTGCTGTCAGACATCCAATTTCTTATTTCTTTGTATATACAGTGTGAACAAAATGCTCACATGTACAGTATATGAAGAGAAATCTAGTGTATATGACTGCATTTGTGTGAATGTGTACACATGTGGAATTTTTAAAATTCAGATACTAAAGAAGCAGAATTAATACTAAAAGGGCCAAAAAACCCTCTTAAAATACCAAAACTCATGTACCATTAAAAAAAAAAAAAAAAAAAATACTATTTTTAGATGCAAATGGATAAATCTCTAATGTTATTTATAGCACAATATAATGTACAGAAAAAAAAATGGATAGGGCTATACACTGTGTGCAGAATTATTAGGCAAGTTGTATTTTTGTGGATTTTTTTTTATTATTGATCAACAACTATGTTCTCAATCAACCCAACAGACTCATAAATATCAAAGCTTAATATTTTTGGAAGTTGGAGTGGGTTTTATTTAGACTTGGCTATCTTAGAAGGATATCTGTATGTGCAGGTAACTATTACTGTGCAGAATTATTAGGCAACTTAATAAAAACCAAATATATTCCCATCTCACTTGTTTATTTTCACCAGATAAACCAATATAACTACACACAATTTAGAAATAAACATTTCTGACATAGAGAAACAAAACCGCCAAAAAATTAGTGACCAATATAGCCACCTTTCTTTATGATCACACTCAACAGCCTACAATCCATAGATTCCGTCAGTTGCTTGATCTGTTTACGATCAACATTGCGTGCAGCAGCCACCACAGCCTCCCAGACACTGTTCCGAGAGGTGTACTGTTTTCCCTACCTGTAGATCATACATTTTATGAGGGACCACAGGTTCTCCATGGGGTTCAGATCAGATGAACAAGGGGGCCATGTCATTAATTTTTCATCTTTTAGACCTTTACTGGCCAGCCACGATGTGGAGTAGTTGGATGCATGTGATGGAGCTTTGTCCTGCATGAAAATCATGTTTTTCTTGAAAGATACCGACTTCTTCCTGTACCACTGCTTGAAGAAGTTGTCTTCCAGAAACTGGCAGTAGGTCTGGGAGTTGAGCTTCACTCCATCCTCAACCCGCAAAGTTCCCACAAGTTCATCTTTGATGATACCAACCCATACCAGTACCCCACCTCCACCTTGCTGGCATCTGAGTCGGAGTGCAGCTCTCTACCCTTTACTGATACAGCCTCTGGCCCATGCATCTGGTCCATTAAGAGTCACTCTCATTTCATCAGTCCATAAAACCTCTGAAAAATCAGTCTTAAGATATTTCTTGGCCCAGTCTTGTCATTTTATCTTATGTTTCTTGTTCAAAGGTAGTCGTTTTTCAGCCTTCCTTACCTTGGCCATGTCCCTGAGTATGGCACACCTTGTGCTTTTTGATACTCCAGTAACGTTGCAGCTCTGAAATATGGCCAAACTGGTGGCAAATGGCATCTTGGCAGCTTCACGCTTGATTTTCCTCAATCCATGGGCAGTTATTTTGCGCCTTTTTTGTCCAACACGCTTCTTGCGACCCTGTTGGCTATTTGCCATAAAACGCTTAATTGTTCGGTGATCATGTTTTAAAACTTTGGCAATTTCAAGACTGCTGCATCCCTCTGCAAGACATATCACAATTTTGGACTTTTCAAAGCCCGTCAAATCTCCCTTCTGACCCATTTTGCCAAAGGAGAGGAAGTTGCCTAATAATTAAGCACCCCTTATATAGGATGTTAATGTCATTACACCACCCCCCCCCCCCTCATTACAGAGATGCACATCACCTCATTTACTTAATTGGTAGTTGGCGCTCAAGCCTATACAGCTTGGAGTAGGACAACATGTATTAAAATTATCATGTGATCAAAATACTCATTTGCCTAATAATTCTGCACACAGTGTATACCAGGATGGAGGACAAATATACAACAATGGGATGGGAAAGCTGGGTACTGGGGGAAAGGGCTCTTTCCCTCAGCACCCAGTTTCCCCATGCTCTGCTATACATTTTTCCCTAAGCACCCAGCTTTCCCATGCTCTGATATCCCTCAGAACCCAGATTTCATATATTCTGATATCTTTATTGTCCTCAACACCCAGCTGATGCCGAGTGCTGGGTCATCCCACCCACCCACCCGCTCTGCTATACATCTTTCTCTTAGCACTCAACTTTCTCATGTTTTGCTATACATCTTTCCCTCACCACCCAGCTTTCCCATGCTCTGATATCAAGGGCAAGCTGGGTGCTGAGGGAAAGTTGTATAGCAGAGCATTGGAAACCTGGGTGCTGAGGACAAGATGGATATCAGAACATGGAAAGCTGGGTACTGAGGGAAAAATGGATATCGGAGCATTGGAAAGCTGGTTGCTGAGGGAAAGAGGCAAGTGTCAGTGTAATCATCCTGTACCTTGAGGGGGGTCCCCGGTCCTAATTTTTCACCAGGGCCCATCAAACTCTAGTTACACCACTGCTCTGCACTATACTAATGTCAAGCAACATCGCTGTATGAAGTCACCTGCTTGTCTGTGAATGGTACAGAGCAGAGAGTTCCTAAGTGCGTGCTGTGCCGCAAATGAATCAACTGTAGAAAAGCCCTGCCGGCTTCCTGCATAGTAACACGATCGTCATGGGGTCTACGGGTCTGCAGGCCACAACAAACAGGTAAGAGATAACAGAGGGAACAGGGGAAAGGTGAGAAGAATCTTTTTTTTTTGTGTATGTCAAGCACGGCATAATAGGGAACTAGGATGAGGACTGGAGACATTACTACATGGGCACAATGCTACAAGGATGGGCACAATGCTACCAGGATGGGCACAATACTACAAGGATAAGCACAATGCAACAAGGATGGGCACAATGCTGCAGGATGGGCACAATACTACAAGGATAAGCACAATGCAACAAGGATGGGCACAATGCTGGAGGATGGGCACAATGCTACAAGGATGGGCACAATACCACAAAGATGAGCACAATGCTACAAGGATGGACACAATGCTACAGGGATGGGCACAATGCTACAAGGATAAGAACAATGCTACAAGGATGGGCACAAACATACAATGATGGGCACAATTCTACAAGAATGGGTACAATGCTACAAGGATGGGCACAATGCTACAAGGATGGGCACAATGCTACAGGATGGGCACAATGCTACAATGATGGGCACAATGCTACAGGATGGGCACAATGCTTCAAGGATGGGCACAATCCTGCAGGATGGGCACAATGCTACAAGGATAGACACAATGCTACAAGGATGGACACAATGCTACAGGATGGGCACAATGCTTCAAGGATGGGCACAATCCTGCAGGATGGGCACAATGCTACAAGGATGGACACAATGCTACAAGGATGGGCACAATGCTGCAGGGATGGGCACAAGGCTACAGGGATGGGCACAATGCTACAAGGATAAGAACAATACTACAAGGATGGACACAATGCTACAGGCATGGGCACAATGCTACAGGAATGGGCAAAATGCTACAGGGATGGGCACAATGCTACAAGAATAATAACAATGCTACAAGGATGGGCACAATGCTACAAGGATGGGCACAATGCTACAATGATAAGCACAATGCTACAGGGATGGCCACAATGCTACAAGGATAGGCACAATGCTACAGGGATGGGCTCAATGCTACAGGGATGGGCACAATGCTACAAGGATGGGCACACTGCTACAAGGATGGGCACAATGCTATAAGGATGGGCACAATGCTATAAGGATGGGCACAATGCTACAAGGATGGGCACAATACTACAAGGATGGGCACAATGCTACAAGGATGGACACAATGCTAGTGGGCACAAGGATGGTGGACATAACTACAGGGGACAAGAATGGGCACAATGCTACAAGGATGGGCACAATGCTACAAGGATGAGCCCAATTCTACAAGGATGGGCACAATACTACAAGGGTTGGCACAATACTACAGAATGGGCACAAAAATGGGCACATTACTATTGGGCACAAGGATGGGTACATTACTATTGGGCACAAAATATTTTTTTTTCTATGTGCGGCCCATACACCCAGCCGAGTTTGAGACCCCTGTCATAGACTTTGCTGGTATGCGTTTTCCTTGCCTTAATTGATTAAAATAAGCATGGAAAAATGCATGAAAAAAGCAGCATGGGATAAGTTTTGTTCTATTTCTACTGCAAACATAATAATAAGTAAAGGTAATAAACATAATAACTTGCTATTAGGGGTTTCAGTCGTTTCATTTCTCTTTCTTAGGTTCTGTTCCTTCTTATCAGGATAATGTCTTTGGTTTTCTGATATTTTCACGATCTGATCATTTTACTTTCTATTAATCACACTGTACTTTCCTCGCGCTGTCAGTGATAGGATCCAGCCAAGTGAAGGACAAAGTTTCTTTTTCTAACATGACTTTTCCACCAGATCAGACAAAATTAAATCTCAGACTTTTGTTGGATTTGGTGTTTTTTTGCATCTTGTCAATGATATTTTTTTTCAGTCAGGGTAACCAATGGTTACTGAGTTGCAATCAGTCAGAGAACTATGTTCCTTCCCCTTCAATTTTCTATATAAAGGGGTCTGTCAAAGAAACCCCTCAAGCTCCTCCTAGAATCAACACAGATAGAAAAGCATTGAAGCAAATACACACACAGCCAAATAGCCAGTGTCTCCAGGATGGCTCCACTCTCCAGGCTTCATTGGCAGGTGCTGCTCCTGTTCCTGGCAGCTCTTAGGGGGCACTGCAGGTACATACAGGTGAGGAGACCCCTGCACTGAGGAAACTTAAAGGAGGAATTAGCTGTTAAATTTGTAATCATAACAAATAGAATATGATTTAAGACCATCAAAGAGTCCAAACTAGGGGAAAAACTTAATAATTATGTGATTTTTTTTTCACAGGTGAGAGACGGAGAAGAAGATGCCCTAGTGTTACTGAACACGGATATTAAGAGGGAGTTATCTCAAGATCAGATGTACAGGAGGTCACTCCGTAAGTAATAATGTCACATCGCTGGAATATATTCCTATCATATAACTTTAGTTTAAATGTAATATTATTGTACTGTATGTATATATATAAAACGTATTACATTATTGAATGTTTTGTAGAATATATTTTTTAAAACATAAAAAATATATTTAGTTATATATATATATATTTTTTTTTACAATAACTTTGCAGCTCGAAAGCAAACATTATTTTCTGCAGATTTTAATGCATACATTATATTTCTTATTATACTTATATTTATACTTTATATATATATATATATATATATACATATATATATATATATATATAATTATAGTCAAGATAACTTTAGAAATTAAAACATGCATTGCACTATTAATTTCCATAAAGTATTTAATTATGTATTCAGTAATCTATGCCAATGTTTGTACACCACGGCGGAGTATGTTAGCACTATACAATCAACAGAAAATGCATTATATTATTATATTTCTCCTCTTTCATCAGGGTGCATTGATATGCTCAGTATAGATGGACAATTCACTTTCAAAGCAGAACAACCTCAGTTACATTGTGCCCTGTTCCTCATTGGAGACCCAGAGGAGTTTATTACCATTGAATATAACTTTGTGAATATAGACTGCCAGGGGGGCGACATCCTAAAGGTAGGGCTTACATCTCACCACACCTGATATTATTGAACACATTAAAGTTGTAGCAATTTTTTTTTTCAAAACTGCTTTTATGTAATATATATATATATATATATATACATTTTTTCCAGATTATTTATTTATATTAATATAGAGTATAATGGTATGAGGTTTTTCTATTATAGAAGCTATTATTATTTATATTATTCATATTACAATGCTAATAAATCAAAACGTTAGTTATGTTGAATTAATAGCTTTTTCTCATGGGATGTAATCTTTAACTATTTTGTGCAGCACATTTCCAGTTCGGCCACACCACTGCAGTGTCTATAAGGCGTAAAGTGAACCAGTCAGGTGCAATATGCACCCAGAAGCACGAGCAGTTCTGGGTGCATACTACTAATCCCTGCCTAACCGTCCCTGTATATAGTAGCATAGATAAAGAGATCTTTAGATAAAGTATTTCTAAAGATCTTTTATCATGTGCTAATAAGCAGAGGGACTAGTCACAAGAGCGTTATTTTCCCTGACTAGTCCACTCTCTTAGGCTAGTTTCACACTTGCGTTGTTTTCCTTCAGTCACAATCCGCCGTTTTGGAAAACAGGGGAATCCGTTAATGGATTTCGCTTCTTCCGATAGACTTGTATGGACGACGGATTGCGACTAATGGACCTGCGTTGCTTCCGCTGGCCGACGGGGCGTTGCTTCCGCCAGGCAGAAGGAATGCAGCATGTAACATTTTTTGAGCAGCAGAATCCTTTGGATTTCGCTGCGCATGCTCTCCCTGGCTTCCTGTACACGTAACCAGGGTACACATCGGGTTACTAAGCAAAGCGCTTTGTTTAGTAACCCGATATTTACCCTGGCTACGTGTGCAAGGAGCCAGCACTAAGCGGTGTACGCTGGTAACCAAGGTAAATATCGGGTAACCAAGCAAAGTGCTTTGCTTAGTTACCCGATATTTAACCTGGCTACGTGTGCAGGGAGCCCGACACTTCTCCGCTCAGCACCGCCCCCTCCCGCACTCCACTCCACATGTACACACACAAACACACACACACACGCACTCACCTGTCCCCAGCCATGCAGTCCCCGTGGCACTGACGTCCTCAGCGCCATGGCCCCGCTTGGCTCCACCACCCCCGCACTCCCCCACCCGAACACATTCTCGGCGGCCGAACGATCAGCTGATCACCTGGCGGCCAGCTGCTGTGAGCAATCAGCTGATCACCCGGTGGCCGGCTGCTGTGAGCGATCAGCTGATCACCCGGCGGCCGGCTGATCAGCTGATCGCTCACAATAGTCTGCCGCGGTAAAACTGTAAAAAAATAAAGCAGATTCCGTTGTTTTGTGCGATCCGTTGCATCCGGTGTGCCACTATATGCAACACATCCGTTGCATCCGTCACACAACGCAATGCAACGGATGCCGTTCAATGCAAGTGTGAAACTAGCCTTAGCATGTTAGCACGGCCACAGGGTGAACTAACATGCTATTCAATGTCTATTGCCCAGAGTCATCGCCAGTGATGTTCCTGTGTCCATTGTCACCACCTCAGACACAAGGTTTAGGCTGAGTGTGCATGATCAGAAGTCACCGCACTTCTAGTCATGTGCACTATGAAGTCGGGTGTACGAGTCCTGGCTTCAGAGAGGTCTACTGCAACATGACCGGAAGTTGAAACTGATCATGAGCAGTAACGCTAAACCCGGCATCTGAGGCGGTGACAACAGACACAGGTACGCGCATCACCGGGAATGAGGCTGGGCCATGGCCATTGAATAGCATATGAGCATGTCCCTGTGGGAGTGCTAACATGCTAAGAGGGCGGACTAGTCAGGGGAAATAACGCCTTTGTGACTAGTCCCTGTGCTCATTATCATATCATAAAGTATCTTTAGGAATACTTTTTCTAAAGATCTCTTTATCTAAACTACTACTATAGGCTGGGACAGTTAGGCAGGAATTAGCAATATGACCCAGAACTGCTCGTGGCCCTGGGTGCATATTGCACCTGACAGGTTCCCTTTAATTGAGAATTGTAAATACTGTATACTATGTCTATGTGTTCTGCAGATAGATCTGGCATATTCTACTGCATTTCTAGTATTATATTCTTGAATAAGGAAGCTTTGGATGAGCAATCCAATATAAGTAATTAGAGGAGGGAAATAAATTGTGAATTTATAACATATAATTATGAAATAAAATGAATATTCAGAGTACACTACGCAGATCGCATTGCTGCTGCATCTGGAAACTGCAGTTTTCCTGAATAGCTCTTTAATTTATTAAAAATTGTTCTTCTAAATTAATAGGAAATATAATGGGGTTTTTATGTTACATAATGGTTATTTATCTGTTATGTAATAGTTGTTTCTATGTTAGCGGACACAATTTGAGTGTTCATGGCTAATAGAGGATTGGAAAGAAGCTTTAGACAGAAGATGATTAAATGTTTGATTAAAACCAAAACTAGGAGATAACATTTAAACTTTTCTTAAAAGGTTCATACAAAAAAACTAAACTTAAAGCTCCCCTCTAGCAATTTGTTTGTTTTTCCTCTCTGGATTGGTGCTTTTAACACTAGAAGTCTCAGAGAGGTATCATTTAACATTTCTACCATTGGAACCCTATGGAGCTCGAAATTCCTGGGACTTCTAGTGTTAACCTAAGGTCACTGCCCCTACTCTTATACTTACCCTCCGGCGTGTTTAACCCTTTTCAGTGTTGCTCCGGTCCCTCGGCAGAATCTTTCGGCAGAAATCAGAAGTTACGTCACAAGCTCTTAATGCAAGTCTATGAGAGCCAGCACAAGGCTCTCATAGACTTATATTGTAGAGTGAACCATGAGCTGTCAGAGACCGATGGGAGCAGCGGTGATAGAAGATGAAGATGACAAAGGGTGAGTATAAGACTAGAAGAAAGAAAGTTAAATTTAAAGCACTACTCCAGCTTAGAAATAAGCTGGAGTGGTGCTTTAAAGAAAGAAAGGTGATTGTAGGTGCAGCAGCAATGTCCCTTCTATGCCTTTGTAGTTAGTAGTGAGTAGGAAAGATAGTAAGCTGGGCACAGTTTCATTGAAGTTGGATACTGCAGAGCCATATTCCTGTTGTTCTAGGTTAGCAAATGGATTAATGAAAAATTCTCTATTGCCCTACAGCAGTGAATAGGCCAATTTAAGAATTCTTGTGGTCTGGGGAAATTAAATGGTTATTTTAGGATAACTGATGAAGCGCAGTGGAAGGGTTGATGTTTGTGTTGTGGGCGGGGGCCGCTGCTTATTCTCTCTGGGGCTCACTCGGATCCGGGTTCGCTGCTGCGGTTCGAGTGGTGACCGGACCTGGGCTCGCACGGCCGCCCGTCCTCACAACCGTCGGAAAGGGGGATATTTACAAGGGAGGTTGTCTGTGATGCCACCCGTGGGTTGCGGTGAGGGATGTTGGCACCACCGCTGCCTGTTGATGGGGGCGCCTGGGGCTGATTGAGCGGGGCAGCAAGTTGGGATCCCCTCCAAGGGTAAGGGAGGTGTAGTCCCGGGGCCCAGGGTTGGAACACGGGAGTGATGGCTGCTGGAGGAGGCGCGCCAGATCGGGGGAAGGTGGTGTACTCACAGTTCAATAACTTCACACAAGTCCAGTAGTAAACAAAGTTGTCAGTGGCCAGCCACCTCTGGAGGGTGCATTCGGGTCCTGCACCCAGGTTGATGAGCAGATAACCCTTTCTCCTGCACTTAATGTTTCCTTCTCTTTCGGACAACTTTCGCTTAGAACGGAGAAGTCCACTCCCGGTTCTATTTGTGTTGGGAGCTGTGGCCCGCGAAAGCTGACCCTTGGGATTTTAGTAGGTTCTTGGCGGACACCCTATCCCCTGCGTTGGGCTTCCGTTTCGCTCTATCTGGGCAGCAAATTGGGACAACGTCTGGAACCTTGTTCCCGGCTGGTTAATTGGAGAGGGGGCTTGCAACCTTCCTCACCCTAGGGTCCAGGCACCCTGACTGTGCACGGCCTCCAGATCGGATTCCCGCTCTCGGTACCGGCGGGCTACAACCCTGCCCCGGTCCACTTTAGGTCTCCCGCAACCGAATCTCCATTGCCTGTGGCCCTGCTCAATGTCTGCCACCTAGTCAAGTAGTCCAAGGGCCACTACCCCTGACTACCACTGCACAGTCTGCACTTGACTCCTACTTCCACTCCAACTTCAAACTGCAACTGAACTGAACTGACGTGTTGCCACCTCTGACTCCTCAAGACCCCTAGGTGGGCGTTCTCATCCGCCTGATCCCGCCCACTGGTGTGTCCTGGTTGTCATGAGGGGGTGACCAGGGTTTTGTGGCTGTGTGTTGCCTAGGTGTGGGTTGTGATGGAAGAAGGAGGATATGAGCTATTTGTGACTACCTGGTTTTGCCAGGGCGTTACACTTGTTACTCAGCACCTACTTGTACCACAGCTGCTTGTTAAGGCTATACGCCGGAGTCGTCCTCCTTCTCAGACCAGCGTCAGGATGCCTCCTGTCCCTCTTCTGCCCAAGATCCATTCTGCGGGTGCTGCTCCGCCTTGGCATCATTCGCAGCAGTTGGCCCGATCCTCCTCTGTGTTACTGGTGCCTGTTCATCTGTCAGAATCTATGTGCGGAAAGCTGGCGAGTGCGCATGTGTGGGCCGAGTCTTTTTCTAAGTCAGGCTCTTTGGCCAATGCGCATGCACGTGTAGTGGGTGGGCAGACCCCTACAAAAGAAACATCATCCGGAAATGTTAAAGTTGTTTTAATAAAAGTGTATTGTATTGTATAATATTGTATTGTGTTAGGGCACCCCCTAGTGGCCGGGTGGGACGGCTGTCGCCACAGTGAGAGGAGGAGCCGGCAGAAACCAAAGGGGAGAGTGTGTGTATGTGTGAGAGAGAGCTAGTTGGATCCGGGACGTGAAAGAGCGAAGATCAAGGGGCAGAGTGTGGGGGCTGAATTGAAAGGGGACGCCAGAGAGAACGGGAGTGGACGGAACCTCGGAGAGTGAAGCAACCGGTGTGGGTCCGGTGTGTGTGTAACCGCCAGTGGGAGCCCGGTGAAGTGGAGTAATCAGGGCACAGCCCCACGCGAGGGGTCATCAGGGCAGGTTGTTCCCCAGCCCAGGAAGTGGTTTTTTCTGTCTGTAACAGCCGGATTGAGACTACGTGTGTCAATAAATATGTCTTTAGGTTGCATCACATCTTGCCTGAAGACTGTTTGTACCACTACCGACGACGACACCACACTCTGCCCTACCAAGCTAGTTCCCGACTTTGAAGTAGTGATGGAACCAGGGGAGAGCCTTGAATCTACACAGGCCACGACTACAGAGCCGGAGGACCCCCTGGCCCATCATTACATGTGGCGTAGTCGGCAGGATGCGAATTCCCTGCCAGGAACCCAAGAAGCCGGAGATCAAGTGGTGCCTAGGGCACAGGATCCGGACTATGCGAGAAGATTTCCAGTCCCATGGTGGGAAGAAGAAACAGTGCCTGCAGCGTTGGACCGGGCACAAGATGGCGGCAAGGTGGCCGTCGTCTGTGAGGAAACAGAAAGCGCGCGAAAAAGTGGCGCCAAAGGAAGAGCCTGGGGCTGGCCGGTGCCGAAAAAGAAGTTCGGAGTACTCCGCCCAAAGAGGGGAGGTGCCGGTCCCAGGGCACGAACAAAGACATGTACAGTGGGCGGTATTGTGAGAAGAAAGAAGTGCCGCCGCGGAGGGGTTGATTTGTGGTGTGGGACCAAAGGTGGAGCATCTACAAGAGCGGGAAAAGTGAGCCCGCCTCCACTTCCTGTAGTCTCGCCACTAACCCTGACGCACGTACGGAAGCCTTGTGCTGCTAGAAAAATGGAGAACCTGGATGAGAACCGCCAGAAGCAGTTGATGTCCGCGGAGGGATTCCCCGCCTACTGGCCGGCCGTACCCGGAGGACCGGGACGAGCCACCAAGGTCACCTGGCTCACGACATGGGATGCGGAGACCGGTGCGACCACCACGGAGGTCCGGGCGACTTACGCCGCCCAAATACCGTTAGGGAGCCGGATGCTGGGAGCCCCATATCCCTGCTCAGAGAGACCCCCGCCAGCCGCGGTGAAGCCTGAAGCGCCTGGTCCAATCCGTATTCCGGCGGAGGTATACGCTCAGAAGCTGGAGCAAGATGACTGGGGTTTCTATTGGGATCTGGTGCTGCCGTCTCCCCTACCGACCCGAAGAACCCCATCACCTGAGCCAGACCCAGTGCGAGAACGACTACTGGCTGAAACCGTCGCTCGGGAGATAATGGCCGGTCCTCATGGCGAAGAATTCGAACACCAGTACACCACCGGGATAGTCGTCAAGTTCAGCCAGAGGGAAGGATACGGCTTTATCCGGGACGGAGAGACCGGCGATGATTATTTTTATAATCGCGTTCACCTCGATACAGAGGGCCTTCCCCAGCGGCTGCATACCCTGTACCCTGGGGAAAAGGTCCGATTCCTCAGAGAAGTGGGCTGCCGGGGCTTGTTTGCGGTGGGGGTCCATCGTACGCCCACTGAACAGGAGGCTGCCCAATGGCAACAGGAGGTAGAGTGGGAAGAGCACCAGGCCCGGCGACAAGTACAACAAAGACCGGTGCTGGCTGAAGCCTCCCGACCCCGACATACCGCAGCTGTAGCTCCGGCCGTCCTGTCTGTGCCAAGTACCGACCCGGAGAAGGGAACCTCGCCGGTGCTGGCAATCAACCAAAACCTTACGGCCCATCCCATGATCGTTATGGGTAGCCCGCCTCAGTCCCGCGCGGCGACCCCCTCACCTCCATCAGAGACTGAGGAGTTCAAGCCGGAGTCCGAAGCGGCGGAGCAACTCACCCGTCCTGAGCCTTTCCGGCGGCTGCGCCGATTACCCGGGCAGTCCTTGTCCGAATACATCCAGGCGCAGAGGGCCGAGTGGCAACGGGCCTACCACCCGGAATAGGCCTCTAAACTGGGAGATGACGGGCCTGTTGTGTTTGATGCCGGCGTGTTTGAGCCGGAGAAAGCGTTGTGTTCCAGTTGTTGTTTCCGGAGAGAGCCTGCTTGCTGGACTAAGCCAGGGGCTCCTCCGCGTTAGTAAGGAAGAAGTTGCTGTGTTCCTGCGCTGACCATCGAAGACCGGGAGCGCTGTTGAGCCTCCGGGCATACACCAAAGACCGGGAGCGCTGCTAAGCCTCCGGGCATACACCAAAGACCGGGAGCGCTGCTAAGCCTCCGGGCGAGGAACTGGTTCGTAGTTTTAAATAAGTGTGTTATTTTATGTTTGAGCCGTGCCGGGAGGCTCGGGTTTTAAGAGGGGAGGTGTGTAGTGGGTGGGCAGACCCCTACAAAAGAAACATCATCCGGAAATGTTAAAGTTGTTTTAATAAAAGTGTATTGTATTGTATAACATTGTATTGTGTTAGGGCACCCCCTAGTGGCCGGGTGGGACGGCTGTCGCCACAGTGAGAGGAGGAGCCGGCAGAAACCAAAGGGGAGAGTGTGTGTATGTGTGAGAGAGAGCTAGTTGGATCCGGGACGTGAAAGAGCGAAGATCAAGGGGCAGAGTGTGGGGGCTGAATTGAAAGGGGACGCCGGAGAGAACGGGAGTGGACGGAACCTCGGAGAGTGAAGCAACCGGTGTGGGTCCGGTGTGTGTGTAACCGCCAGTGGGAGCCCGGTGAAGTGGAGTAATCAGGGCACAGCCCCACGCGAGGGGTCGTCAGGGCAGGTTGTTCCCCAGCCCAGGAAGTGTTTTTTTCTGTCTGTAACAGCCGGATTGAGACTACGTGTGTCAATAAATGTCTTTTGGTTGCATCACATCTTGCCTGAAGACTGTTTGTACCACTACCGACGACGACACCACACTCTGCCCTACCAAGCTAGTTCCCGACTTTGAAGTAGTGATGGAACCAGGGGAGAGCCTTGAATCTACACAGGCCACGACTACAGAGCCGGAGGACCCCCTGGCCCATCATTACACACGTGACATGACATCCTCAGATTGACCATTGAAGATCAGCAGTCCCGATGACGTTGCTTCTCTGGATTGGCCGTTGGACGTCAGCTACTCTGATTAGGCATGAGCTGTGTGGGCGGTGCTTAGGTTATATAGGGATGTCGCCGACACCAGATGGCGCTCAGTCTTTGCTTGCCTTGTGGCAGTAGAATCTGTTAGGCAGGTCTCTTCACCTAATAATTATAGCGGTCTCTCTGATTACCCGCTACTGATTAATATTAGTGGGTAACTGCACTAGTTAAGCATGTTGGTTACCACTGTACTCCACATATATACCGGAAGCGATATTGTTGGGGTTACCACTGCTATCTTTAAGTATGCCTCCCTCTAAGCTATGTGCCCACGGGACTATGTACCCATGGATATATCCGCAAGTACCTCCGCAGGTTTCCCGCAGCTGATCTCCGGAATCCGCAGCTATCCATTGCTGCGGGATTCCAGCGAAATAGCTGCGGTAAACCAGCGGACATTTGTGTGACTTACCTGCGGACGTCCCGGCCTCTATCTCCATAGTGGAGAGGCGGGATTTTCCAGGTATTTCCACAGGAATAATTGACATGCAGTTACGTGCGGCTGCGGGACATCCGCAACATGTTCCACAGCCGCACATACCGCAGCATTGACACAGCACTTCCCATATCTCATAGGATAACATGAGGAGTGTCTGTACTTGCTAAAACCTGCGGATTTATCTTGAAAATCTAGATAAAGCTTCAGGTTTTCCGCGCAAAATCCACGGGTACATAGTCCCGTGGGCACATAGCCTTACTGTGTAACAGCGCAGGTTTACCATACTGTTAACAAAGTGCTTTCACCTTATCAAATAGCAGCGCTGGTTAAGCGCACTGCAGCCCTGTACTTTATTATTTGTAGCAGGTGCTACTGTGTAGGTTCGTATATAGTGGCTGCATTTGCATTTCTGTTTGCTGGTGTTAGTGTATAAATAACACTGACCGTTTGTGCCTTATTAATTTGAACCTTATTATACTGAAGTCTTCCTCCTAAGTCATCAACCCCCATAAACGGCTTATCAGAATACCAAGCATATGCTGCTGTAGTCCATGATAATCTCCTGTTGCTAAAGCAATCATTGCAAGGAAACAGCACAGAGCTTGATAATAGACACATCCCTGAAATCTGTGTTTTAACCCCTACAGCATGCGGTGTTCAGATTACAAGCCAAAAACCTGCTGACATATTTCCTTTAACATCAGGTTAACAACACTACTTCATTTCTTTAACATGTATTTTCCTATTTTTGTGTGAACTTCAAAACTTTGGATGGAAATGTTCTTCAGGTCATACTACTATGGGATGGCTGGGAATTATAAAGTAGTTCAGTGGCTACTGGTGGATCATTGCTGGGATCTGGGGAATAACTTTCTGGTTACATTTCAGACTATGAACGCAGGCTTTGAGAGCAAGTAAAGTCTATGCATGTGATGCCCCGGCAGTCAATAAACTGCAGGCATATTACTGTAAGGTAGAAATGCTACCCGCTGTGCCAACATGATCAGATCTTTTATCCTACCGGAGCCTCCCTTCTAGGCTGTGTTATTTACAGAATCAGGTTGGAGTGTAATAAAGTAGCTGCCTTCCTAAAGAGGGGGTGTATTGACTTTCTGGAAAATGTAGTCCTCAGAAGCTTGATGGGCACACATTGCGGTAAATCAAAGATATTCAGAGAAAGCCAGATACCAGTCCTCTGCGCCTAAAGAGATGTAATATAAATAGAATGGCATCAAAGAGGAAGGTTTAATATTTCATGTAAGAAAAAACATTCCTGTATATGAAACAGTAAGGTAATACATGGTGATACATAACACATATTAATACTCTATTGTGGCACTGTGCTACATATTAGGCTGGTATTATTGTATTGGTATTCATGTATTTATAATAAGGCCCATAATCATCTTGTGTTTTTTTTTACTCACTTTCCTTTTTTGTCTTGTGATATTAGATGCTATTTTTACATCAAATTCTTCAAAATGGGGCACGCGATTAATGAGTTTGGAATGAAGTAAAAAATTGTCTTTTTCATGTCTAGCTGTTTTGTGATTTTTCGTAAAATGTCGCAAAAAAATGTGCAAAACAATTACACAAAAATACACCGGGGGTGGACTAGAGTGGAGTTGCACCAAATTTTGCAACTTTTTAAAAAGTCACAGATAATCAGCCGAAAATGTCTGGAATTTCTAACAAAGCTGGGAAAAAATAGGTGAAGAGATAAAAAAATATGCTGCAAAATGGTACAAATAGAATAATTAAGTGCGTGCAAACAAGAAAAATGTACAAAACTAGACAAAAAAACAGGTGCAAAACCAATGATGAATTAGGACCTATAAAATACACCGTGTGAGCATTAGTTTGCCATGATGGTTTATGGCAGATGATCGCAACCTTTCTGACCATGAGAGCAACATTCAGCTCTGAGAGAGGGTCACGAGCCACATTCAGCTCCCGTCCTCCTCACAGTAGTGACATCCAGAGCCCCAATTACCAGTACGACAGCCAAAGCTTTTCACACCAAGGCAGAATACTACGATCCAGGGGTTCCTACGTGACCCTATTTCAGATCTGTTCTTCTGTGTGGGGCTACTCACAAAAGTCAATCTGGAGACCTGCTCTTCATAGCTGTTTGCTGGACCTGGTGCTTATATGAAGCTATGGACTGAAGGCCCACTGCTCTGCAGAGCAAGTCACGGTATCAGACAGACTTAACGGTTAAACCAAGAAAGTTTATTTATCAAGGTAACAAACGTAAGCTGCAGAGAGCAGTGGCAGGATAGGGGCCAAAAGGAACAAATGGTAAAAGAGACAACTCCAGATACAACAGTGTATACTTTAGCTGAGGTGGACGGCCCAGGGCGCCACCACTAGTAAAGTAAGCAATACAAGTTCAAATAGCAATACCACAATATGTACAGATACAACATTAACCAATCCTACTCTATCGACTAACCTGGCTGGTCTCCTCTAAAGGGTCCGTGCGGAAACCGCACTCTCACTATGGAGGCCTATGCTGGTTCCCTCACTGCCTGCTGTACCCGGGCACTACTCACGGCTCCATCCACAGGACCAGTCCACTTGTCAGTATGGTGGTGCGCACTTCACTCCAGGAGGGCGATGCAGGACTTCTTTTCCCTAGTTTGCTGGACAGCTGGGCTCATCAGGCAAGGAACTCTGGTAGGCTGGATGCCGACTTTCCTACATCTGCATCCCTCTGCACGTCCTGAAAGCTCCCAGTAGCAGGGGAGATGCAGGCCATTCCATTATGTTCTGCAAGTGAGCCAGTCTTTTAAAGCCACAGTACATCACAATCTGAAAGTCACAGTGAAGCAACATCCTTAATAGGGGCTGCACCTCCCACATGCCTCCCTCCTTAACGATGGCCGTACGACCCCGTCAAGGAAGTTGGCTTTTTCAGGTTCTTTGTCTCCGGGGACCTACAACGAAAGGTGGCCGGCTCTCTCGTCATCTTCGGCGGTCCCATAGTACAACACAGGAGCGCGTAATGCATAGGTAACACCTGTAGAGGAAAACAACAGCATCGGCAATACTGACAATACAAACTGGTCCGCATATCTAACTGGTGGAACTCCTGCAGTAGACGTCTGGGATCTCCAGATATCCTAGCTCTCGCTTGACTCTTGGCTCTATTCCAGGGTAACGTTCACCACAGGGTCCTCAAGAGGATTCAATGGTTCTTCTTCTAGCTGGGGTGGCAACGATGCAGCTGCACTAGTATTCTCAGATGGAGGGGGCTCAGTTACGTTTGGGATGGACCACCAGTCTTCATCGTCAATCCAGACAGGGGACTCAATTGCAGGAGCATAGGCTGACTCCTCTATGCGTGGCGGATCCGGGAGCGTTTCAAAGCCACATGGACACAGCATATTTCTGTGGCGGACATGGGGCTCTGCCATCCCGCCTTCGATCTGAACTGTATAAACGGGATAATTGGCATACACTCTTTCCAGCACCTTGTAAAAGAGGTGTTACATGCAGCGATATCACTAGCGATACCACTGGTGAAAGCACCTGCTCCCGTCGTTTGTGCATCACGGGCAAATCGCTGCCCGTGGCGCACAAAATCATTTGGAGCCATCACACTTACCTGCCTAGCAACGTTGCTGTTGCCGGTGAACCGCCTCCTTTCTAAGGGGGCGGTTCATGCGGCGTCACAGCGACGTTACTAAGCGGCCGCCGAATAGAAGCGGAGGGGCGGAGATGAGCGGCTGTAAAATGCCTTCCGCATTGCTGGCGGCCGCAGATAAGCTGCAGTTCATCGTTCCCGAGGTGTCACACGTAGCTATGTGTGCTGCCTCGGGAACGACGAACAACCTGTGTGCTCAACAATCAACGATTTTTTAAAAATGAACGATGTGTCAACGATGGACGATAAGGTGAGTATTTTCCATCGTTAACGGACTTTCATTGCTGTCACATGCAACAACGTCGCTAACGATACCAGATGTGCGTCACGGAATCCGTTACCCCGGCGATATATCGTTAGCTCCGTCGTTGTGTGTAATGGGGCCTTAAGGGTGCCCTTCCCATCTTTCACTTATTTTGCCCTTAGGACGCTTCTCTTGCACTAGCACTCAATCTCCAAGCTGAAGTGTGACTTCTTGTACCGACCAGCGATCACTGTGTACCTTCTTCCGCAGTTATTGCCCTGCTAGCCGTCGGTTTGTCTGCAGCCATTGGTGGTGCTCCTTCACCCAAGAGGTGACTGCACATTCAGACAGGTCTTTGGGTTGGTCTAGGTTCAGTTCAAAGACCTCACATCATCCAGTTTTTCCGAATAGCAGCAGATAGGGGCTATACCCCGTTGCAGAATGGACCCAGTTGTTATAGGCTCACATAACTCCGAAAAGTGTTCCGGCCAGTGTAACTTCTTATCTTCCTCTAAGGTTCTCAGCATCTGAAGAAGTATACGATTGAACCACTCACATTCTCTGTTGCCCTGAGGATGGTAGGGGGTGGTCCTAGACCGCTCGATGCCATGCAGGCAATACAGTTCTTCCATTACTTTGCCTTAAAAACAGGTGCCCTGGTCAGAATGAATCAGTTTTGGGCACCCATATACTCAAATTAAATCTTGGCAGATAGCTCGCACAGTTGATTTGGCCATCTGGTCCCTAGTCGGGGTGACTACAGCAAACTTGGAGAAATGATCAGTCATGACCCAACAGTACTGTGGACCCCGAGCCGAGTGTCCCACAAGGAGGTAATCGATCATCAAGACTTCCAATGGCTCCTTAGCTCGGATGGTATAGACAGGTGCCCTTTGCTCATTGCTCTTAATGAAATTGCACACTCGCCACTGCCGGCAGCTCTCTTCTACTGCAGACTCCAGTCTGGGATAATACACATACCGCTGCAGCCACTGGTAAGTCTTGATTGCACTGAAGTGGGCTCCAAACTCATGAGCCTCTTTAATGACTTAGGGCACCAGGTCTCTTTGAAAGGACCACCTGCCACCTCACCTCGGTCTCCTTTGGATGTTGCTTCCAGCAGTAAAGTACAGCATCCCGAAGCCCCAACCTATCCCACTGATGCAGTATGGGCTTCATGTCAGCATCAAGGCCATTCTTCTCCTCTTTATTTGGCATCTGCTGCTGGGCTACCCATTGTTTCCTCTGTCTCAAACCTTCATCCTTGTCTTGAGCAAGCCCCCACTCTTCTTTAGTTCATCCCAATGATTTAGTGGGCACACAGGCCTCTCCGCCTTTCAAGGCCGCCATCACCGGGGGCAGGCACTTCCGGAAGTCAGGAGTCTCTTCCTCTTCCAAATCTTCATCACGATCCCCTAAGAGGACCTCAACGGTTACCCTTCACAGTCTGTCTGCATTAGCATTCTCTACAGTGGCACGATACCGGATGCTAAAGTCGAACTTCGCTAGGCTAGTCACCCACCTACCCACCTCTGTTCTAGAGCTCCCAATATGGCGTTGTCTAGGTGTGCTAGTGGGTTACTATCCGTTCGGACCTGAATTTTAGTCCCTGTCAAGAAGCCCGCAAATTTCTCCGCCATGGTCCACACCGAGGCCAGCAGCTCCAGATGAAAGAACTGTAGTTTCTGATTCCCGTAGGGACCGGCTTGCATACGCAATTACTCTCTCACGACCATCCTGTTCCTCGGTCAGGACAGCCCCCCTACCATCTGTATAAAGTAAAAAAGGCTTGTCGAAATACGCATAGGCCAGAATCGGTGTCATGGTCAGAGCATCTTTCAGGGCCTGGAAGGCCTTCTCCTGTTTCTGTGACTAAAGGGAGCTTTACACGGTAGCGATATCGGTAATGATATCGCTATCATGCGTACCCGCACCCATCGTTTGTGTGACACGGGCATATCGCTGCCCGTCGCGCACAAAATCACGCTCCTCACACGGCTTACGTGCCCTGTGACGTCGCTATGGCCGGCGATTCGCCTCCTTTCTAAGGGGGCGGGTCATGCGGCATCACAGAGACGTCACACGGCAGCCGTCCAATAGAAGCGGAGGGGCGGAGATGAGCGGGACGTAAACATCCCGCCCACCTCCTGCCTTCCTCATTGCCGATGGAGGCAGGTAAGGAGATGTTCCTCGCTCCTGCGGTGTCACACACAGCGATGTGTGCTGCCACAGGAACGAGGAACAACATCGCTAATGAGAGGTGATCGATTTTTAGTTTTAGGACGACCTCTTCACGGCAAACGATTTTAGCCACTTTTGTGATCGTTTTAGGTCGCACAAAACTCACACGCTGCGATATCGTTAATGACGCTGGATGTGCGTCACTAACGACGTGACCCCGACGATAAAATATTAACGATATCGTAGCGTGTAAAGCCCCCTTAAGCGGGCTTTACACGCTACGATTTCGCTACTGCGATCTCGTTGGGGTCACGGATTTTGTGACGCACATCCGGCCGCTGTAGCGATGTCGTAGCGTGTGACTCCTAGGAGCGATTTTGGATCGTTGCAAAAACGTCCAAAATCGCTCCTCGTTGACATGGGGGTCCGCTGCCAGTTATCGCTGCTGTCGCAGGGGCGAAGTTGTTCCTCGTTCCTGCGCCAGTGCACATCGCTACATGTGACGCCGCAGGAACGAGGAACATCTCCTTACCTGCCTCCGGCCACAATGCGGAAGGAAGGAGGTGGGCGGGATGTTACGTCCCGCTCATCTCCGCCCCTCCGCTTTCATTGGGCGGCCGTTTAGTGACGTCGCTGTGACGCCGAACGGACCGCCCCCTTAAAAAGGAGGCGGTACGCCAGTCACAGCGACGTCGCTATGCAGGTAAGTATGTGTGACGGGGGTGCCAGATTTTGTGCGGGACAGGCAGCGATATGCCCGTTTCGGACAAACGATGGGGGTGGGTCACATGCTAGCGATATCGGGCCGGATATCGCAGCATGTAAAGCCACCCTTAAGGTATGGCTCAATTCTTGGCATTCCTGCTGTCCCCCATTGCAACTCATTCAGGGGGCCTGTCAACTTGGTGAAGTCTTTCACAAAGCTCTGGGAGTATCCTGCCAGTCCTAGGAAGGCTTTCAGCTATCGCAAGGGGTGGGGGGTCAGCCACGGCCGAATAGCCGTCACCTTTTCTTGGGACGGTAATACTCCATCTTGCAACACCATATGGCCCAAATACTTGAGCTCTGTCTTGAAAAGTTGACACTTCTTTGGTTTTACTTTTAGGTTGTGGGCCCGCAGACAGCAGAGTACCTGTCCTAGTCGGTCGAGGTGTTCCTAAACCGAGTTGGCGTATATGATGATATCGTCCAAATAGATGAGGGTGGCTTTGAAATTCAGATCCCCCAGACACTTCTCCATCAGCCGTTGAAAAGTACCTGCGGCATTGGAGAGACCAATAGGCATCTGATTGAACTCATACAGCCCCACTGAGAGCACAAAAGCGGTCTTCTCTGATTCCTTAGTTACTACTGATACCTGCCAGTACCCATTCACCATGTTGAGCATTGAGAAGTACTTAGCTCTTCCCAGGGCAGACAAGGACTCTTCAATTCGAGGCAAGGGATAGGAGTCGTGGACAGTGCAGGCACTTAGCTTCCTTAAGACTACACAGAATCTCACAGACTCATCCACTCATCAACCACCGGAGCAACCCAGGGACTCTGCCTCGCTTGCACCACTCCCGACTCCAACATCTGTCCCAGCAAAGCCTTCACCTCTTGGTATAGTCTGGGAGGAATCTGCTAGTATCGTTCACAGATCGGTCGTGTGTCCCCCGTGGGTATTTCGTGTGTAATGGCCTCGGCGCAGCCAAAATCTTCGGCATGGCGGCCGAATGCAGCCTGATGCTTCCAGAACATCTCTTCTAATACTTGTGCATTCTCTGGGCCAAGCGACTTCTTATCCACTCCCATCAGATATAGAATCGCTTGCCCATTCCACTCCGGAGATGACGGCTCCACTGCGTATTCTGAGACTTCCAGAGTCCAACCCACATCTTCTACGGGAGAAAAGAACACCTCTTTCTGGCTCACCACCTCACGTCCATGGAGGTAGACATGAACCAGTTCCGTTCCTGCTCACAGAGGGGTTTCTCGCAGGCCCAGGTTCATAGCCCGTAGGGGGACTCGCCCCTGATGGACTACTGCTAGGGTCCGGGCTATCATCACAACACCCAGGGCTCTTTGGCAGGGCTGCGAATAACTCCGACTTCACGATGTGCTGGCACACTCTTCTGAGTTTCACAGACCTGAATCAGATGTTGGAAGACGGCTTGGGTGGCCTTGTGTGGGGTTGTATGCTTCCAATTTCCAGAGCCTCTTTTCGTGAACAATATTTGGTCAAGTTCTCGCAAAACGTACATGTCCAGAACCACGGGCAAATCTTCTCGAATAGGTTCAGGGACCAACAATATTCCTTTCGTCCTTATTTCTTGCCCGTAGATGCGTACTTTCATCCACATGACCTCTTTTACTGGGATGGGCTGGTGGTTAGCAGCAGTCTCACGGATCAGAGTCTCTCGTTCAGGCCTGTCCATCGCCAAGTATTGATTGAAGAAAGCTTCTGGCATAGTCGTCACTTGTGAATCCGTGTCTAGCAAGCAATCTATGGGGACACCTTCGAATTCAGCATGCAGGATGGGATTTTCTGCTACCAGATGTTAATTCTCATACTTGGCGGGCTCCCTTTCAGCTTCCCCTACAGGATGCCGCTATACTGTGGAAGTTGGTAGTTTAACAGCGGTTCTGTTTTGGCTGTGGTTCCCCTCTGGCAATTTTAGGCCCAATAACCCCGTCCCCCACACTGTTGGCACATGACATCTTTACTCCTCTTTGGCCTGTTCTGATTACATGGTGTGGTCTCCATGGTGGGGTTGGTAGGACCTGTAGGACCACAGGGGTCTAGTTGATATTTCCCCATGGCGGGAGGTGGCGGGTAAGTCTGATAGGGGTACTGTGGAAGCCAGAGGCGAGACTGCTCCTCATGTCCATGGCTGGGGGTAGCGGGTAGGTCTGATAGGGATACTGTGGAAGCAGGTAAGGAATTTCAGGAGTGGGGTGGTTCTTCATGTCACTCATGCGACATTTGGTGATCTCTACGGCAGCGTCACACGCACATACCTTGACAGCAACGTCGCTATGACCGCCGAACAATCCCTCCCTCAAGGGGGAGGAGAGTTCGGCGTCATAGCGACGTCACTGCAGCATCACTAAGTGGCCGGCCAATAGAAGCAGAGGGGCGGAGATGAACGGGACATAACATCCCGCCACCTCCTTCCTTCCGCATAGCTGGTGGACGCAGGATGAAGTGCTCATGGAGTATCTTATCCACTGACTCTAACCCAACTACCTGATCGCCTTCCTTCTTCTGTATTTGTGCCATTACCTCCTGTAGTTCTGTGACATATTGTGCAATGTCCTGTCCCTCCAGCTGCAGTTAGGAGAACAATTTAGCCCAGAGATGACCCGTACTTGCAGTCTCTCCATAGAACGCTACTAGCTCCTTTAACGTGTTCCGTGTGATTTCGGAAATATCTCAAAATAATGTTTGAAACCTTGGTCAAAGTTATCCGAGTACGTAAATCTCCAAGGGTGCCCAAAATTTTGCATCGGCCTATTTTCCTTTTTCTAATTTTTACATTTTAAAAGATGAAAATATTTTTTTTTGTCTAAAATACAAAGGTAATGTGTCATCTTTAACTTTATGACTTTTAGAGATCATTTCATCTTCAAGTTGCGTAACTCTTCACAATTAGCGTACTTTTCACCAGCGGTGCACAAACGTTTGCATGCCACTATATCTTCTCTCTGTTGCTTCATTCTCGAGAGGGCACCATTTTAATTTGTATTCAAATGATGCATTAAGTGCTCTGGGCCTGACAGATCACATGCCAAGCCTCTGCCTATTTAGCTTATTTACTCGCTTACCACTACCACTTTAGTTGGCACCAGGCAAATAAATAAGAGAATGAGCTATCAGTCAAGCTATAAAGGCTAGTGCTGGGCAACTGTAGCGCCCCTGACTGCGTCAGGGTGCTACAGGGAACTGCATCCTGTACCCCAGGGTGCAGGGCCTACCCTGCATGGTTCCAGGTTCCCATCAACTGACATCCGCACTACAAATGCCAACCACACCTCACACCAGGGCTGGACGGACACACCAGTTGGTTGGTCAAGTTGGACCACGGCCGCCCACCTTGGGGTCAGGCAGACTGGTGGGAGGGAGGAAGTCAGTTTGGAGTCAGCTCTCAAAGTGAGAGGGAGTTGAGTGGTAGCCCTCAGAGAGAGAGGAGCAGGGGAGTTGGAGCTACAAGCGAGGCGACAGGTTGGGTCGAAAACGGTGGTCCGGGACCACAGGAGTCAGGGACCGGTATTAGGAACACTGGACAGGAGTGTAACAGACGCAGTCTAGGAGGACTGTTGGCACCAGAAAGCCCAGCCACCTTACCGGTACCGAGCACGGCGGGGTACTGGACCCTAGATGAGGGAAGAGCTTTAAGCGCCTTGGTAATTAACCTGTGGAGGATAGTCTCTTTATGAACTTTCCCCAAGAGCTCAGAGATTGGAGGCATCAGCACAACGCGGGGGATAGGGTTCTCCAAAATACACAACCCACTGAAATCCCAAGTGCCAGCCACCAAGAGTACAGCTGCCATACACACGGGTAGCGGGACCCTGAAAGCTTCAAGCCAAGGGGCCACAACTATCAATCAATTTGTGCATGGAGGCAGGGCTCTGTACTTACCAAGTGACACTGGTGGGAGCGGGACCTGGACAGGCTCCCCTCCGTAGAGACTGCGGCGCCTAGAGACTTTGGTTTATCATCTGTGTGTCTGCTTATTCCACCTGATCCAGCACCACGACTACCGCAGTGAGTAATCTGAACCCTGCACCCTGCTTTCCAAGGCCAAGCCACCCGTTCACCAAATCCGCACTATCCGGGGGCCTTCCCTACCTGCGGAGGGACTGACACCTGGCTGCCCCACACCATCTGCCCCGTTACTCCAATCGTCAGTGGCGGTACTCCCCTTTACCGCAACCCGCAGGTGGTGTCACAAACATTCATCCCCTGTAAATATCGCCTTACATTTGAAGAGGCCGCAAGCCCCCAGGTCCTGAGACCCTCGAGCCACAGCAACCCCGGATCCAAGCAGTTTAACTGCTGCTGGGGCAGCACACAACTACTGGGGGAGACATAGACTTGTTAAGTGCTCTGTCATACACAAAGCACTGAATATGACATTTGCATATGAATTAAAACACTGATTTTTTGGGGAATGCAACAACAGATGTAGGATGTAAAGGTGTTGATAAATTTACATTTCAAGACCTACATGGCCATATGTATTTATTTTACTCACTTATATAGCTCAATTAATTCGATAGCGCTTTACAGATGTGATCGTTACTGTCCTCATTGGTGCTCACAATCTACATTCCTGATCAGTATATCTTTGGTGAAACCCAACACAAACAAGAGGAGAACATACAAACTCCTTGCAGATGTAGTCTGCAACATGTGATAGTGGGAATGGTGGGAATTGAATCCAGGACCCCAGCGCTGCAAGACTGCAGTGCTAACCACTGAGCCGCCCATTTAAGCTGTTTGGAGGGGGAAGTATCTTGAGTTCACTTACAGATGCCCCTTAAACTGTCAGCTGTCCCCTAATGCCTCCTAGATAATGTACGGCCCCCACGTCAGCGGCCGAGCCGCTCGGATCCGGAGCTGCGGTGGCTCGAGGGGTCTCCAGATCCGGGGGGTCCGTGCGGACACTCGAATTAAAAGAAGAGGGGGGATATGTACAAAGGGATTAGAAAGTTTGTGATGCCACCCACGGTGTGTGGTAATGGGAGGGACCACCACTGCTGTTGGGGAGCCCGGTGACAATGGGGTGGCAGCCTGATGTTTAACCCCTCCGTGGGTAGGGGGTTTGTGTCCCGGGACCCGTTGGATGGTTGGTGTTTGGGTGCCGTTGGGGATAGAAACAGGGGCTTTCAGTGTACTTACTCAGTTCGGGAATAACAACACCGACAGCTTGTAAACCAGAATTCTGAGCACCACTCTAGCTTGTAGGGAGCACGCTTGGGTCTGTGCCCTTGCTGTTGCGGTTAGCCTGTGGCCCTGTCCTTGGCACCTTTGTCTCTATTTGGACCCTTGGGTCTAAAACTTTTCGGGTCCCGCTCACCCATATGGCTAATGGAGTGAGCTTGCTCTCAGGGTTCACGTGTAGGATTTCTTTGGTCTGTAGTGTGAAAGTCCTATCCCATCAGTGCGCTAGTACCCCGATTTTGGAGCGGGTTGGGGATGAATCTTGAAGTCTTCACCCCCATCGGATAAATTACCGGAACGTGTGAAGCTACTTTACGGCCTAGGGTGCACATACCCCGTCGTGCCCTGGCCCCTTGCCCGGTGATTGCTCAAGGCCGCCGGCCACCCTCCTCGGCAGTCCGTGCCCCTTGACACAATCCCCTGCGACCGGGGTTCCAGCTCCTACCAGGCCCAGACCAACGTCTGCCACCTAGTAACAACAGGAGCCCTGCTCCAGGCCGGTGACCTCTCCCTCTCAGAGAGTCACCTCAGCCTCCTTCCTCTCCTCAGCTCGACTTCAGCTCAACTCTCTTCCTTCAGCTCAACTGTCACTTTCCTCACTTTCCCCTACTAAACCCCCATATTGGCGGCCCTATTCCCTTCAGGCCCCCAATGGTGTGTTTGGTGGGTGCAGTGTAAAGTGTTTCTAGGATTTTGATTGGCTAAGCTGTTAGCAACACCAAAGGACCGTGACCCGTAACCAAGGAGGAGTGGATACTGTGCAGAAGGGCAGATTTCACAATACCCTTTGACGACCTGATAGGCCAGGGTGTCACAATAACAAGCCCCTTTATGTGACGTATTGATTGTTGAATAACCATAAAGTAACTTTTAAAACTGTGAGAGCAATATGCTAATTAGTGGATTACTAGTCATGGGGGCGTTATTTCCCCTGAATAATCCCATCACTAAGCATGTTATCACCCCCTGTTGGCATGCGTGACATGATTTTCAAGAGCGACATCACTGCGGACTCTTTGCAACCTATTTTTTGTTCTCCTTGGCAGTGTGCAGTGTAGAGTATGCTCGCAGGCTTCAACAGTGCACTGTGCATGCCCTGGTAGGCAGCATTGACGCCAACTTCAGTAAGGTTTAGAGGTTTTACAGCATATGTACTAATGAACCAAACAATCCACAAATATTTTGAGTGTTTCCTTGCACGCTGTAAACCTTACGTTGTTTGTAATCACCCACTAACTAATTAGCTTATCACAAGCGTAGTTTTAATAATTGGGACAAACTTTTATTTTCCTCCCATAGCCCCATATTAAAAAATATCAACCAAGGCAAAGTGGTTTCTTGGACCTTTGACGTCAAGCACTTGGGTTACGTCCCTCACCTTCACCCCCTATCTACACTCCTGGTTTAAACCCAAACTGTAAGAATATAAAAGAGATTGCTGACCCTTTTGATGAAATCCTAATCCTGAAGTTTTCTCTTGTGATAATAATGCCATTTTTTTCTGATTTCAAATCTTAGGTTTTTGATGGCTGGATAATTAAAGGAGAGAAGTTTCCAAGTTCTTTTGATCATCCTCTCTCCACTAGTGAACGGTACACTGACATTTGTGAAGATGGCAATATGCAAAGTATCACACGGTCGTCTCAGAACGTAGCAATGATATTCTTCAGAGTTCACAAACCGGGCCATGGCTTCACACTGACAGTCCACAAGACTCCTAATCTCTTCCGTAAGTTGGATCTTTTTCTAACAGCAATAATTTAACAGAGCCGAGGAAATCATACATCTCTCCAAGGGAACAAAATGAGTCCTAGAGCAATCAGATAAATGTCCTGGCAGAAATTGCGATTGATTTTTCAGACACAGTGGTCAATGCATAGCCTCAAATAGAACGTATTGTAAAATATACTGTGCACTGACGGACAATTTAATGGATTTTTATAATGCAGGATAAACAATTATTATTGGTTGTCATTACTTAGCGTTTGTCAGCTGACAAAGTAATAGTGATGTGAAAGAAGAGAGAGCATTTGCCCCCTCAGGTTTATGACGATGAACTGCAGTCAGGTGGGGGAGACCACAATGAGGATGACGAGCAGCAGATGAGATTCCCTGAGACGGTGTCTGACAGTTTGTACAGATGACGCGCCCACGGGGCCAGGGGTTGTGCTCTTCACCGTACCAGTGATGGTGGTTTGGAATGTCACAGCAGCCTTGCCCGACTTCGTGGCCCTGAGGTGTCAATAAAAGATGGCTGGGGATGGGAATGTTGGGAGTAGTTGTCTTTCGTGACGCCACCTGTGGTATGCGGCCATGAGGGGAGCCGCCGCTGCGTGTTGTCACTCACTTCTGGGGCTGATGGTGTGACGCAGCTCAGGTTTTTAGGGTCTCCACAGGTAGAGCTATGGTCCCAGGGAGGATGATGAGGGTGGTAGTTTATAGTTCCGAAGCACAGGGGCGATGGCGACGGCAATGGAAGGGACGATACAGGGTCTGTGGTTTAAGTTCTTTACTCACTGTCAGATTATTGCCCCTGGAGTGCCGGTTATCACCAAGATGGGCTCCAGCTGATCCCAGATAATTCGGAAGCCAGTGCCGGTGTTGTGGATGGTGAGCCCTTCCTCCTTGCGTGGTTTGTAATGGATCCCCGTGGCTTGTAGCTACACAGGGTCCTCTCTCTGTAGTTTTTAAGTCCAGTTCTGTCTAGCAGGCAGTGCGAGTCCTTTTATGTGGCTGGATCGTGGTCTCAACTCCGGCTCTATGTGCTGCTCTGCCCTGGACACTTGAGGTGGGCCAAGGAAACTTGGAACCTCCTTACCCGGCAGAATAATTAAAAGGACTTGAAGTTCCCCTTAATCTAGGGCTCTGCACCCTGTCTGCGCCGGTCCTGGGGGAACTGACTCTGTATCCCCTCAGCGACCGTGTTCTCTTGTGTCCCACCAGATGCACTGGTGTTGCTGTTCTTCTGTGTGGAACTGTACTCTCTCCAGGCTGCTCCTCTCTCTCCACACTAACTTCTAACTGACTGTTCTTTCCTCTGTTCCCTCAGACATCACCCCTTCCCATCCCGGGTCCCTAGACTAGTGGGTGGGAAGGACCTTACCATTAGGTGGCTATCTATGTGACCCGACCCTAGCCTGGTCCCCAGTTGGAAAAGGGCAATGTTGTGTTTGTGTGAATGAGTGGTGTGGAACTAGCACTGACCTCCTCCAAACCCAGGATGAATTCTGTACCTTAAGTCAGGCGCAGTACCCTGTGGAGACCTGAAGCCTCAGGGGTGCCACACAGATATACTTTGGTTATGCACCGATTGTTGCAGCAGATGTCCAGGTGGATGGTCTCAGACGATCTTGGAAGTGAATATGCTGGATGTTGAGTTCCTGGGCTGGTGCAGTTACACGTGGTCTGTGGTTGTGATGTCGATTCGATGTACTCCTAAATTCTCTGAAACACCTTTGGAGACAGCTTATGGTAGACAAATTAACATTAAATTCACAGGCAACTACTCTGGTGGACATTCCTGCAGTCATCGTGCCAACTTTCAACATTTTTGCATTGTGCTGTGTGATAGAACTGCAAAAGTAGTTGGGTGGTCATGGGTTTCATATCATAGCATTTCTGTATGCAAGGTGTCAATTCGTATTGAATTAATGATGCCCTACAACTTTGTAATTCACTTTTTTTCTCTATCTCGTTCCGTTTTCGAAATAAAAATGCTAACTCCATTGTTTTCCACCAGGTGGCGCTATAGGTAGTTTCACTGCATAGTGCATGGATACTTTACTATACCTAGACACCACTTCTATGCCTATAGCTGCCACCGTTCTCAAGTTAATGGCGGTGGACAGGATATGGGTGGACACCCTGTATGTATATATATATATATATATATATATATATATATATATATATATATATATACTTGATGGTAGCCCAATTCTAACGCATCAGGTATTCTGGAATTTATTGTGTAGCTAATGTATGATTAACCGCTTTTCCACTGTGGCCGGTGGTGAGTTGCAGGCTGTGGCGTTGGGAGGTGTGGGTTGGCCTGGTATGTGGGCTGATGCTGGTATGTGCCCCCATCGTGGTGTAGCCACAAGCCTGATATGTGCCCTCATCGTGGTATAGGTAGGATCCTTGTGTATGCAGCATCCTGGTCTGTGTCCCATCCGGGTATAGTCTCCATCCTTGTATGGCCCCCATCCTGGTATGTGGGTTGATGCTGGTATGTGGCCCCATCCTGGTATGTGGCCCCATCGTGGTATAGGCAGGATCCTTGTGTATGCAGCATCCTGGTCTGTGTCCCATCCTGGTATAGTCTCCATCCTTGTATAGCCCCCATCCTGGTATGTGGGTGTCCGTGTAGGGCGGTGTTTGTGTTGCACGGTGTGTGTGTATTGCGTTCTGTGTGTGTTGTGGTGCATATGTGGTGCGATGTGTGTATGTTGTGAGGGGATGTGTTTTGTGCGGTGTGTGTGTATTTGCCTGTGTGCCACGGTGTGTGTGTGGGGACGTGTGATTGTGGGGCGATGTGTGTGTGCGGGGGTGTTTGTGTGCGGCTTTGTGTGTGCGCCCATGTGTGGGTGGTTGTGTGTGTGTGTGGGGCGCATTTGATTGGAGCGGGGTTGTGCGTGTGTGTGTGCGTGGCGGTGTGTGTGCGTGGAAGTTTGTGTGTGCCGGTGTGTGTGTGTGTGTGTTTGTGTTGGGCTGTGTGGGAGTCGTGCTGTGTTTGTGTGGCTTCATTTCCCGTTGGCCATGAATAGTAATGACTGGCTCATGAGCACTCCGGGATACAGCTCTCCCACTAACCACTGATGAATGCAGGGGAAGCACATGGCCACTTATATATTAACACTGCAGTGAATGTTCAGTAGCCGCTCATGCATAGTAATGAGCGTCTCATAAATAGTAATGAGCGGTTCATTAACATTCACAGCAGTGTTAATATTTAAGTAGCCATGTGCTCCCCTGCATTTATCGTTGGTTAGTGGGAGAGCTGTGTCTCAGAGTGCTGGGTTCCTAGTGCGCCGCAGCTGCTTCTCCTCCTGTTGCATAGGGAAGCCCTGCAATGCCGCATCTGCGTCTCCTCCGGTCCTTGTCACTCTGTGTGTCTCTGTGGCGCGGGGAAGGCCTGGGATGCCGCAGCTGCGTCTCCTCCGGTCCCCATCCCTCTGTGTTTCTGTGGCATAGTTGGGTCACTGACCTGCGCTTTGGGGCCTCCTGTGGGTCGGGGCTTACTGTGCTCCATCGCGTTGGGTGTAGGGAGCTTCTATGGCGATGTCCCTTGTACCTGTCCGCCAGCTGCGTCATGGAGTTGTCAGGGTTTTGGCGAGTGGCGTGTCCTAATTGAGCGGTCATCGCTGCTGATTAGGTGTGGGTAGAATAAGGTGTGGGTTTGTGGGGGATGTGATGCAGGGCCGCTGCTGATTGGGTGAGGTGGAGCGAGGAGTGGGTGTGTGGGGGGGTGTTCGGCCTGCTGGAGCTGTGTGGGCGTGGTTTAGGTGGTTTCAGCGTATGACGTAATTTCTTGGACAGACAGAGAGACAGAATAGGGCAATTTTATATATATATATATATATATATATATATATATATATATATATATATATATATATATATATATAAAAATATATATATATATATATATATATATATATATATATACAAGTAGTATTCAACCCACTGCAGATTTAGCAGGTTTGATAAGATGCAAATAAGTTAGAGCCTGCAAACTTCAAACAAGAGCAGGATTTATTAACAGATGCATAAATCTTACAAACCAACAAGTTATGTTGCTCAGTTAAATTTTAATAAATTTTTAACATAAAAGTGTGGGTCAATTATTATTCAACCCTAGGTTTAATATTTTGTGGAATAACCCTTGTTTGCAATTACAGCTAATAATCGTCTTTTATAAGACCTGATCAGGCCGGCAAAGGTCTCTGGAGTTATCTTGGCCCACTCTTCCATGCAGATCTTCTCCAAGTTATCTAGGTTCTTTGGGTGTCTCATGTAGACTTTAATCTTGAGCTCCTTCCACAAGTTTTCAATTGGGTTAAGGTCAGGAGACTGACTAGGCCACTGCAACACCTTGATTTTTTCCCTATTGAACCAGGCCTTGGTTTTCTTGGCTGTGTGCTTTGGGTCGTTGTCTTGTTGGAAGATGAAATGATGACCCATCTTAAGATCCTTAATGGAGGAGCGGAGGTTCTTGGCCAAAATCTCCAGCTAGGCCGTGCTATCCATCTTCCCATGGATGCGGACCAGATGGCCAGGCCCCTTGGCTGAGAAACAGCCCCACAGCATGATGCTGCCACCACCATGCTTGACTGTAGGGATGGTATTCTTGGGGTCGTATGCAGTGCCATCCAGTCTCCAAATGTCACATGTGTGGTTGGCACCAAAGATCTCGATCTTGGTTTCATCAGACCAGAGAACCTTAAACCAGTCTGTCTCAGAGTCCTCCAAGTGATCATGAGCAAACTGTAGACGAGCCTTGACATGACACTTTGAAAGTAAAGGTACCTTACGGGCTCGTCTGGAACGGAGACCATTGCGGTGGAGTACGTTACTTATGGTATTGACTGAAACCAATATCCCCACTGCCATGAGATCTTCCCGGAGCTCCTTCCTTGTTGTCCTTAGGTTAGCCTTGACTCTTCGGACAAGCCTGGCCTCGGCACGGGTGGAAACTTTCAAAGGCTGTCCAGGCCGTGGAAGGCTAACAGTAGTTCCATTAGCCTTCCACTTCCGGTTGATGCTCCCAACAGTGGAGACAGGTAGGCCCAACTCCTTGGAAAGGGTTTTGTACCCCTTGCCAGCCTTGTGACCCTCCACGATCTTGTCTCTGATGGCCTTGGAATGCTCCTTTGTCTTTCCCATGTTGACCAAGTATGAGTGCTGTTCACAAGTTTGGGGAGGGTCTTAATTAGTCAGAAAAGGCTGGAAAAAGAGATAATTAATCCAAACATGTGAAGCTCATTGTTCTTTGTGCCTGAAATACTTCTTAATACTTTAGGGGAACCAAACTGAATTCTTGTGGTTTGAGGGGTTGAATAATAAATGACCCTCTGAATAAACTTTTCACAATTTAAAAAAAAAATAAAAAAAGAAATAACATTCTTTTTTGCTGCAGTGCATTTCACACTTCCAGGCTGATCTACAGTCCAAATGTCACAATGCCAAGTTAATTCCGAATGTGTAAACCTGCTAAATCTGCAGGGGGTTGAATACTACTTGTAGGCACTAATATATATATATATATATATATATATATATATATATATATATATATACAGTGCTGGCCAAAAGTATTGGCACCCCTGCAATTCTGTCAGAGAATACTCAGTTTCTTCCAGAAAATGATTGCAATGACAAATTCTTTGGTATTATTATCTTCATTTATTTTGCTTGCAATGAAAAAACACAAAAGAGAATGAAACAGAAATCAAATCATTGATCATTTCACACAAAACTCCAAAAATGGGCCAGACAAAAGTATTGGCACCCTTAGCCTAATACTTGGTTGCACAACCTTTAGCCAAAATAACTGCGAACAACCGCTTCCGGTAACCATTAATGAGTTTCTTACAATGCTCTGCTAGAATTTTAGACCATTCTTCTTTGGCAAACTGCTCCAGGTCCCTGAGATTTGAAGGGTGCCTTCTCCAATCTGCCATTTTGAGATCTCTCCACAGGTGTTCTATGCGATTCAGGTCTGGACTCATTGCTAGCCACTTTAGTAGTCTCCATTGCTTTCTCTCAAACCATTTTCTAGTGCTTTTTGAAGTGTGTTTTGGGTCATTGTCCTGCTGGAAGACCCATGACCTCTGAGGGAGACCAAGCTTTCTCACACTGGACCCTACATTATGCTGCAAAATTTGTTGGTAGTCTTCAGACTTCATAATGCCATGCACACGGTCAAGCAGTCCAGTGCAAGAGGCAGCAAAGCAAATCCAAAACATCAGGGAACCTCCGCCATGTTTGACTGTAGGGACCGTGTTCTTTTCTTTGCCTCTTTTTTTTTCCTGTAAACTCTATGTTGATGGCTTTTCCCAAAAAGCTCTACTTTTGTCTCATCTGACCAGAGAACATTCTTACAAAACGTTTTAGACTTTCTCAGATAAGTTTTGGCAAACTCCAGCCTGGCTTTTTTATGTCTCGGGGTAAGAAGTGGGGTCTTCCTGGGTATCCTACCATACAGTCCCTTTTCATTCAGACGCCGACGGATAGTACGGGTTGACACTGTTGTACCCTTGGACTGCAGGGCAGCTTGAACTTGTTTGGATGTTAGTCGAGGTTCTTTATCCACCATCTGCACAATCTTGCGTTGAAATCTCTCGTCAATTTTTCTTTTCCTTCCACATCTAGGGAGGTTAGCCACAGTGCCATGGGCTTTAAACCTCTTGATGACACTGCGCACCGTAGATACAGGAACTTTCAGGTCTTTGGAGATGGACTTGTAGCCTTGAGATTGCTCATGCTTCCTCACAATTTGGATTCTCAAGTCCTCAGACAGTTCTTTGGTCTTCTTTCTTTTCTCCATGCTCAATGTGGTACACACAAGGACACAGGACAGAGGTTGAGTCAACGTTAATCCATGTCAACTGGCTGCAAGTGTGATTTAGTTATTGCCAACACCTGTTAGGTGCCACAGGTAAGTTACAGGTGCTGTTAATTACACAAATTAGAGAAGCATCACATGATTTTTCAAACAGTGCCAATACTTTTGTCTACCCCCTTTTTTATGTTTGGTGTGGAATTATATCCAATTTGGCTTTATGACAATTTGTTTTATTTTTTTCATTGAAGACAAATTAAATGAAGATAATAATACTAAAGAATTTGTGATTGCAATCATTTTCAAGAAGAAACTGAGTATTATCTGACAGAATTGCAGGGGTGCCAATACTTTTGGCCAGCACTGTATATATTGCGGTTTACTTTGGATGTAACAGGACAGAATGTCTTTCTAGAAAATGAATGTCCTTATCTCTGCGATCCTTGAAAATCTGACTTGCAACTCTTTAGCTTATAATTAGTTAGGCCTGCAACACACATCCGTGCCGCCGATACGTGTTTGGTACGTTTTTGCACGTACCGGCGGCACGGAGACACATAGAGCAATGCTACCCTATGGCAGCAGACACACACACGTAAAACCCCACAGAACGCGTGTCCGTGTCGTTTGTACGTGTGTGCGTTTTCCCACATGGTTGACATGTCCGTTTTTCACCGGCATCACGCAGGCACGTACCCGCTAAAGTCAATGGGTCCGTGCCTGCATGGACGGCACATGTAGCATGTCCGTGTGCTACACGTACCGTCCGTGTGCGTTTTTTAGTGAGCGATGTCAGTCAATTTAATTTTTATGTGGTTGTCAGTCAATTTATCTTTTTTTCTGTGGTTGTCAGTCAATATCCCTTTGTCGGTCGGTCTGTATCTCCCCCTGTCTCATACTTACCGATCCCCGATCACCAGCGTGGCGAAGAACAGCTGTGCAAAAGATACGGTGGGTTTAACTATTTTGAAAATGCCGCCGCTCGTTATTCAATCTACTATTCCTTGCTTCCCCTGCCCACCGGCGCCTATGATTGGTTGCAGTCAGACACGCCCCCACGCTGAGTGACAGCTGTCTCACTGCAACCAATCACAGCATCCGGTGGGCGTGTCTATATTGTGCACTAAAATAAATAAATAAATAAATAAAAAAAACCGGCGTGTGGTCCCCCACTTTTTTGATACCAGCCATGATAAAGTCACACGGCTGAAGGCTGGTATTCTTGGTGAGCCCCACGTTATGGGGAGCCCCCCAGCCTAATAATATCAGCCAGCAGCCGCCCGGAAAAGCTGCATCCATTAGAAGCGACATTTCCGGGACTCTACCCGACTCTTCCCGAATTGCCCTGGTGCGGTGGCAATTGGGGTAATAAAGAGTTAATGGCAGCAGCCCATAGCTGCCACTAAGTCCTAGGTTAATCATGGCAGCCGTCTCCCCAAGATAACTTCCATGTTTAACCTGTTATTAAAAGTAAATAAACACACACATTCACAAAATCCTTTATTTAGAATAATTAAAACAAACAACCACCCTCGTTCACCAATTTAATAAAACCAAAAAACGCATCCAGGTTTTTCGTAATCCATGGATGTCCCACGACGCTCTCAGCTCTGCTACATGAAGGTGACAGGAGCGGCCACACATAATGACCGCTCTCTATCACCTCCAGGCAGCAACTGAAATGAGCCGCGCAATCAGCAATGACGTCAGTCAGGTTACTCGCGGCCACCACTGGATCCTCCACCTGTCACAGCGAGTCACCCAAGTGACTGAAGTGAGCTGCGCGATCAGTGAATAAGTCACAGGTGAGTAGCGGTCTCGGGTGGATGACTCCAGCTAGCCGCGGGTTATCTGAGTGACGGCAGCGCTAATGTCGCCGCTCACTTCAGTTACTCAGGGGATTAGCGGAGACCGGTGATTCCATCACGGATGTCCACTAATCAAGACACCACACAGAGACAGAGCCGTGCTATGACAATGAAGTCAGGTGAGGTTAACCCAAGTTCATTCTCATCGCTCGTCTCTGTCTGTGTGTGCTGTCAGCGGGTATGTAGCAATGACATTTTACAACACACACAGATCAACACATACGGACACGACACGGACATTACATGTACGCATACACGGGCATTCCACACGCACACATGGCAAGCATACGCCATCACATGGATGTCACACGTACCGGAGAAACGCCCATAAAAAACGGAACACGGACCCGAAAAACGGAACGTGTGACACAGACGTTTTTTATGCGGAAGTGTGTTTAAGGCCTTACACATATTCTTGTCATGTCACTGCATTATTACTGCTTTGCTCCAAGCAATCAAAACTTAAATTTTGTATTCTTTTGTTAGTATTTTGTAATCCACCTTTGGCTTTCAACACTGGCTGAATCCTTCTGGGCATGCTCTCTATCAGATTCAAACATGTCTTGACCAAACTTTGATCCCAGGTCTCTTTTTCACATTCCCAGTGTTGGGGCATACTGGTTGACTCACTTGGCTATGTATACAGCTTTTGATTCAACTCTACTCACAAGTGTTCAATTTGGTTGAGGTCTGGAGACTGTGGGGGCCAACCCAGCACCTCTACTTCATTGTCATTGAAACATTTCTTCACCAGTTTCGATGTATGCTTCTGATCGTTGTCCTGCTGGAACACTATGTCATCCTTTTCATACTCCTAGTACTTGAGTGTACGAAGTAGATCATCTTGTAGGATATTCACATATAGTTCAGCATTGAGACCACCATCAATCCTGGTCAAGTATCCAACACCTTTGGCTGTGGAAAAAAACCCATATAATCAGACTTCCTCCACCAAACTTGACAGTTGCTTCAATTTCTTGATCCATTAGCCACTTTTCCACATGTTTCTTCCAGACATATTTGAACCCATTGGAGTCTAGTCTATTAACTTTCGTCTCATCTCTCCAAATCACCAGTTTCAAGTCGTTTACTGTCAGCTTTTCGTCCTTCTTTGCAAACTTGAGCCGATCCTTCTTATGACAATGTTGGAGTTGAGGCTTCTTTGCCTTTTTTCAGGCCACGATTCTTGACTTGTGTAATGTGAATATCATGGTGCTTGCATGTATGTCTGTGAGCTCACTATTATGAAGCATATGAGCCTCCTCCACTGCCGTGTTTGTAGCACCAGAACTGATAGACCTTGTGATGAGCCGAGTTGTTGACTCTGACATTTTGCCTGGACGTCCACCTCATGGCATTTGAATGGGTGGGCAAACTTCATTTCGTAGTCTTTCAATTGTCACGGCACTCACATGATGCATTTTGGCAATTTCCTTGAAAGAGAGACTGCTATCAATGAACTGCAAGATACCGTTCCTCTTTTCTTGGGAAATCTTCTTCATGTCCATTCTTCTTCATTTGATACCAGTGACCTTTCACTTGGGAATCAACCAAATTAAAACACTGAGCTATTGTAGAATGTGAGAACAGGTTGTAATTTGTAGTATATTGGAAAAAAAGATTTTTCAAACACCAGGAGCAAAACAGTAACAACGCAGTTGTGGCGCCCCAGGACCTGGTCGCCACAACAGCATTGCCCTCCCAAAGGGTTAATGCTGAGCCTGGAGGTAATTGGGAGATCTATTGGCCAGTAAGTTAACACTCAACACAATTCTCCCTCCGGCCAGCAGAGGGAGCTCTGAACCTGGAACTTCAGGGAGGATTCCTTAAGTCTGGCTGAAGGGAGGAAGTAGTGGTTAGTCTGGAGACAGGAGTGAAAGAGGACAGACGGAGAGTAGTGCTGCCTTGTGAAACTGGGGCCTAGAGCTGGGATAGCTTGGCCCAGTGAAGTAAGGGGAGCAGAGAGGCACAGCAGAGACTCGGACATCGGAGTCTGTAGTTGCCAGGGCATAAAATCCATCCCTGGTAGCTGAATCCGGAGGGCAGGAGAGCTGCAAGCCCCCTGTCCCAGAAGCAATCTGAAGGTACAGCTGCATGCCAAGGGCCTGGTGTGGGCTCCAGCAGAGAAGCACCAGAGAGGGCCTGCGCAGTCTACCACACAGAAAAGGGGACGAACAACAAGTCCCAGCAGCAAGAGGGCAATTGCAAACCTAAAGTGCAGTGTCCTAAAACAGCAGAGAAAGATTAAGGAGTAGGCCTCATACTCAACTGGCCAAAGATCACCCCAGGCACTTCCAGGCCGGCCGGATCATCTTTACCATCTGTGACGGTCTCCCTGGACTAAGTTTCTGCCGAGTAAAAGAGGAGAAGGTAAAGAGACTACTGTTTGTGCCTGTTTCTTTCATTGCTTGTCGGCCCTGCACCGTGTTAGTCACACAGCACCATAGACTTCCACAAGCACCAACTGTGCCCCGGGCATTGCTCCACCTGTGGGGAGCAGTACCACCATTGCTGCTATAACATCATCCCGGTGGCCTCACACAGCAGCGGCGGCTTAATAGCCGCAGACCACAGGTGGCGTCACGAATACAAACTTAAAGTCATCCGCCACATATTCAACTGACACCCACCAGGGCCACGGAGCCGGGCCCAGCCACCACTGACTACCACCGGACTAGTCCGGCCCGGCACCGGGTGTCCCATAGCCCTGGGGTGGGCGAGTCAACTTTTGGCGTCACGAACAGGATTTCGTGCCCGGTCACACCGGGTACTGTGCGCCTGCAGGAATTGTGCTTAAAAGACTGTGTACTGTCTGTAAACCGCCGCCGCCATTAGCCTCGCCGAGCGCAGGAAGAAGGGGGGCGTGCCTGAAAAAGAGCGCGAAGGGAGCGCGCCATCAGAGCAGAGCGCTGTTAACCCCGCGCGACCCAGAAGGAAATTTGAAAAGTGAACGGAGCCTGGTAAGGTTCACTAAGGGGGAGGAAGATGTCCGACTCAGAGGGAGAGCAGGTGGCTGCCATCGCCCAAGGCGCCGCAGCACCGGCCGAAGCAGTCCCAGTCGCCGTCGCCCCGGCCCCCACTGTAGCGCCGGTAATGCCGATCACCATGCCATACATACCGGGAGCAGAATGGCTGCCGCAGTACTCCGGGGAGTCCCATACCTTGAGTGACTTCAGAGAAAGCCTGCACAGCTTATTCCGGGTGTATCCGCTGACTGAGAGCCAGAAGGTGGGCATAGTAATGGGACAGCTAGCCGGCGCAGCCCAGCGTGAAGTGAAGTCCTGGCCTGATACAGATAAAGGGACAGCAGCCCAGATACTGGCCAAGCTAAAGAGTACGTTTGACACCCGCACCGCAGCAGAGATAAAGATGAGATTCTTTGGGTGCAAGCAGCGGGCCACAGACAGCATAAGGGACTATGCCTTAAACTTGCAGGAGGCCCTGAAAGCAGTTAAACAGGTGGATCCAGAGAGTGTACGTGAAGAAGACAAGCTCCTAACTGAGCAGTTCATAGAGGGGCTCCTGTCAGATGCCCACAGGACCCAGCTGCGTATCCTGGTCCTGCAGAACCCTGCTCTGGACTTTGCCAAGTTTAAGGACCAGGCCATCAGGGTACTGAGAGAATCTACACCGAATGACCCAGTACCCCTCCGGCCTCTTGCTATCACGTACCCCGGGGTGGTGCCTGCAACACGAGCTGCTGCAGGGGCTGAGGCGCAGTCCCTGGATAAGGATCCCACTGCAGAGCTCAGACAGCAGGTCCAGGAGCTGACCAAGACTGTGGCTGCCCTTGCCAAGACCGTGCAGTCTCTACAAATGACCCCCTCGCCTGCAAAAATCGAGTTGGCCTCCAGCCCAGAGGACGTCCCATGGATGCAACAGAGGAGGATTCCGCCGACCCGAGGCAGAGACGCAGACCGGTATGATTCAACAGGACAACCGATCTGCCGCCACTGCAACCAGGCGGGCCATATTGCACGACACTGTCCTTTAAATGGGCTGAGCCTGGGGCCAGGAGCCAACCCCCAGGTGTAAGGAAGCCCGGCTCAAACCCCAGCCGCAGCAAGTATGTGGGAGGACGACCGGTCCTTCCCATTGTGCTGGATGGGATCCCTTTGAATGCCCTCCTGGATACGGGGTCCCAGGTAACAACCATCCCTTATAAGCTGTACAAAAGATATTGGGCCGATTCAGACATTGACCATGGCCCAGATGATGATTTAACAATTGTGGCCAGTAATGGTCAGCCCTTACCTCAGATTGGGTACAAAGAAGTAACCATTAAAGTGGGGCGGGTGGAATTGCCATGTCAGGGGATGATAATTGTAGATATTGATCGCAAAGAATCTGAACCACTGCTAACCATTGGTACAAATGTGATAGAAAATTGTATTGCCGAAGTGATAATTTTGTTGCAACAGGCGTCTGAAACTGCCAGCTCCGGGCAGCAGCGTGTCCTACAGAGGGAGATCAGAGCCCTGATGAGGAGGCAGCAGGTAGAGCTGGCCGGAGGAGAAATTGGCAGTGTGAGGGTAAGTGACCCCCTCCCCATTGTAATACCCCCAAGAAGTGAAATGTTGATATGGTGTCGGGCAGCAATAGGCCTCAAGGGTCAGGATTACCATGCCTTGGTAGAACCGGTGTATTCAGACAGTAGGCCTGGAGTCCTGATAGCCAGAGGGGTAGCGGACGTCCGCAAGGGGAGAGTGCCCGTCCGTGTCTTGAATTGTGGGGAGGAGGAGGCCAAATTGCCCCGGTACGCCACTGTAGCAAAACTGTACACTGTCAGTAACAATACCATCAAAGCAGTGGAACCCTTGATCCCGTCCGACCAGGCGGAAGACAATGGCTCCAAGGGGCAGCCGGAAGACTGGTGCCAAAAATTACATGTAGGCACCGACTCCACCCCCTCGCACCAAAAGCATGGGGTTTACCGGGTGGTACAGGAGTACGAGCGGGTCTTCAGCAAACACCCCCTAGATTTTGGGCAGGTGAAAGGGGTTAAACATCAAATCCCCACGGGTGATCATCATCCCATTAAAGAGAGATACCGCCCTGTACCCCCCGCACAGTATCAGTGTGCCAAGGAAATGTTACGGGAAATGAAGGAGGCTGGGGTTATCAGAGATAGTTGTAGCCCCTGGGCAGCTCCACTAGTGCTCGTAAAGAAAAAAGATGGTACGATGAGAATGTGTGTAGATTACAGGCAAATTAACCGCATTACACATAAAGATGCTTATCCACTGCCCAGAATAGAGGAGTCACTAACAGCCTTAAAGTCAGCTAACTATTTCTCCACCTTGGATCTCACCAGTGGGTATTGGCAGGTTCCCGTGGCAGAGGCGGACAAGGAGAAGACTGCATTCACGACACCAATGGGTCTCTGCGAGTTCAATTGTATGCCATTCGGGCTCTGCAACGCCCCAGGGACATTCCAAAGGTTGATGGAGTGCTGCTTGGGCCACCACAACTTTGAAACCGTGCTGTTGTACCTGGATGACGTCATAGTCTACTCCAAGACTTATGAGGACCACCTGAAGCACTTAGCAGAAGTGTTTGAGTCCTTGTCGAAATATGGCCTGAAGATCAAGCCGTCCAAATGTCACCTCTTGAAGCCAAAGGTACAGTACCTGGGTCATGTGGTCAGCGCAGAAGGTGTGGCACCTGATCCGGAGAAAGTCACTGTAATCAAGGACTGGCCAAGACCCACCACAGTGAAGGAGGTGCGGCAGTTCCTTGGACTGGTGGGCTACTACCGAAGGTTCATTGATGGTTTCACCAAGATAGCAGCGCCCCTTCAAGATCTCCTGGTGGGCCAGCCAAAGCAGGCTAAGAAGCAGAGCCCTCCATTTGAATGGAGCAGCCAACTGGAAACATCCTTTGTCCGGCTGAAAGGGGCTCTCACGGGAGAAGAAATTCTGGCCTACCCTGACTACAGCCAACCTTTTGTACTGTATACAGACGCCAGCAACGTGGGACTGGGAGCAGTTCTGTCCCAGGTACAGGGAGGCAGAGAGAGGGTGATAGCGTACGCCAGTAGGAAGCTTCGGCCCACAGAAAGGAATCCAGAAAACTACAGTTCCTTCAAGCTGGAGTTCCTCGCTATTGTTTGGGCAGTGACTGAACGCTTCAAGCACTATCTGGCATCGGCCAAGTTCACCATCTTCACGGACAACAATCCGTTGACACACCTGGCAACAGCCAAGTTAGGTGCGATGGAACAGCGATGGATGGCCCGGCTGTCTAACTTTGACTTTACCATCAAGTATCGGGCTGGCAAGAAGAATAACAATGCTGATGCGCTGTCCAGAATGCCTCACTTACCCGAGGCTGGAGAAGACCTGGATGAACTCGAAGAGATAGAGTTACCGGCTTTCCATCACCAAGGTGTTTCCCAGTGTGAGCATGCTGTGGGAGTGAAGCGCTCAAGCCAGCACGAGGTCTCGGTCAACCCATTACTCCACCATAATTGGGAAGAAACACAGAATGGTGACCCGGCCGTGCGATTGGTCAAAGAGAAGCTAGCGCAAGCTGAGACCCATCTTGGCCCAGACGCTCCAGAGGAAGCCCAGCAGCTGTGGAAGGAGAGGGGACGACTGTTCACCTACCAAGGCAAGCTCTGCAAGAGATATGTCAACTGGCGAACAAATGAACTTGTCTGGCAGATAGTGGTTCCGCAGAGGGATGCTCCAATGGTCCTAGCAGCGTATCATGATAACGCAGGACACTTCGGGTGGAAGAAGTTGGAGGCCCTACTCCGTGATCGGTTCTATTGGGTGCACATGAGAAAGATGATCGAGAAGTGGTGCCGAGACTGTGGCCCGTGTAACCTGAGGCGGAAGGATGATGCCAGCCAAAGGTCTCCCCTACAGCCAATTGTCACGAAGCAGCCCCTGGAGTTGGTGGCCCTGGACCACGTGAAGCTAACACCAAGCCGGTCAGGCTATGTGTACGCCCTCACCATTGTGGACCATTACTCTCGTTTCCTGGTAGTAGTGCCTGTGAAGGACCAGACAGCCAGGACAGCAGCTAGAGCGTTCCAGGCATCCTTTTGTCGACCTCACGGCTATCCGGAAAGGGTACTGACTGATCAGGGTCCTGCATTCGAGGCTGAAGTGTTCCAAGAGTTCTGTAACATGTACGGTTGTAAGAAAATCCGAACCACACCGTACCACCCCCAAACCAATGGACTGTGCGAGAAAATGAACCATGTGGTTATTGATATGCTGAAGACCCTACCGCTGGAGGAAAGGAACCAATGGCCAGAAAAGTTGCCAGATCTGGTAGACCTGTACAACCATATCCCAGTGAATTCGACCAACTGCAGCCCCGCTTACCTGATGCGAGCCAGGCCTGGCAAGTTGCCTGTAGACTTTGAGATGGGGACTGTGTCGCCTGAGGCGGTTCAAGAAATAGAGGATTGGGATACAGAACGGCAGCAGCGGTACCGTAAGGTCCAGGAGTGCGTAGAGAGGAGCCTGTCTCAAGCAAGAACGAGACAAGAGCAGCATTACAATCAAACAGCCCCAGCAACTCCCTTAGCACCTGGAGAACAAGTCCTCAAGAAGAAGCGGAGGACGCATAAATTGGATGATCAGTGGGAAAACGAGCCCTACACCATTATCCCCTCCAACTTTGACAATAGTAAGGTATGCCTCATAAGCAAGGATGAAGGCAAGACCTATCAAGCAATTTCCCGAGACCGCCTGAAAGCGTGCCCTGAACGGTGCAGAATCCAAAGAGAAATGGAAGGAGTACAAGGAAGTCCCCAAAGTCAAGAGAAAGAAGGGGAGATGATTCAAACCATCCTTGGAAAGTTCCCCAAAACTTGGACCCGAATAAACAATGCTATAGTGGTACCAGTTTTGACGTTTCCGCAGTTGGTCGAGCCAGAAACAGAAGAGGTTCCGGATCCACCTAAAGAACCGTCCGCGCCAGCACGAGATGACACGCCAGCAGTGGAACAGGAGGATCAACCCCCTGTCAGTGGTGAACCTGTCATACCCTTGGCGACTCTTAGCCCACAAAGGCAACCATCACGCTTACCTATTGGGGTTAGGCCCACCTGTAGTGCTGAGATAGAAGACGCACCACGTAGTCAGGGGCAAACACCAGAGCTACGTAGGTCCCAGCGCAGCACTCGGGGACAACCCCCTCCAAGGTATAGAGAGTCAACTGTATAAGGGAAAAAGAAGGAGTATTTATTAGAATGTACATAGTTATGCAAAATGTCTGTAAGGTTGTGTACAAAATGTTTTTCTTTTCTTTGATTGCGAAAATGGACAATTGGGCCACTGGACTATGGGTGGCCAACACCTAAATTGTTCATAGTTAGCACCAGTGTGCTCGACACCCCTGAAGAAAAACCCGTCCGGCGTGCATAGAGTGGGGTCATCAATGCTCTGACGCACGCCCAGAGCCTACGTTGGGGGTTTGATCGCGGCGGGTCCCCCATGGAGCAGTGTAATGGACACCCGGCGGGGAGCCACACTGGACTCTTATAGTAATGTTTAAGTTTGTAACGTTAAAGTATTTGCGCCTCCCATAATGGGATGAAATGTTCTAACATGTCATGTTTGTTTCTACAGTCCGGGAGTACTGAATTTAACTAAGGGGGAGTGTGGCGCCCCAGGACCTGGTCGCCACAACAGCATTGCCCTCCCAAAGGGTTAATGCTGAGCCTGGAGGTAATTGGGAGATCTATTGGCCAGTAAGTTAACACTCAACACAATTCTCCCTCCGGCCAGCAGAGGGAGCTCTGAACCTGGAACTTCAGGGAGGATTCCTTAAGTCTGGCTGAAGGGAGGAAGTAGTGGTTAGTCTGGAGACAGGAGTGAAAGAGGACAGACGGAGAGTAGTGCTGCCTTGTGAAACTGGGGCCTAGAGCTGGGATAGCTTGGCCCAGTGAAGTAAGGGGAGCAGAGAGGCACAGCAGAGACTCGGACATCGGAGTCTGTAGTTGCCAGGGCATAAAATCCATCCCTGGTAGCTGAATCCGGAGGGCAGGAGAGCTGCAAGCCCCCTGTCCCAGAAGCAATCTGAAGGTACAGCTGCATGCCAAGGGCCTGGTGTGGGCTCCAGCAGAGAAGCACCAGAGAGGGCCTGCGCAGTCTACCACACAGAAAAGGGGACGAACAACAAGTCCCAGCAGCAAGAGGGCAATTGCAAACCTAAAGTGCAGTGTCCTAAAACAGCAGAGAAAGATTAAGGAGTAGGCCTCATACTCAACTGGCCAAAGATCACCCCAGGCACTTCCAGGCCGGCCGGATCATCTTTACCATCTGTGACGGTCTCCCTGGACTAAGTTTCTGCCGAGTAAAAGAGGAGAAGGTAAAGAGACTACTGTTTGTGCCTGTTTCTTTCATTGCTTGTCGGCCCTGCACCGTGTTAGTCACACAGCACCATAGACTTCCACAAGCACCAACTGTGCCCCGGGCATTGCTCCACCTGTGGGGAGCAGTACCACCATTGCTGCTATAACATCATCCCGGTGGCCTCACACAGCAGCGGCGGCTTAATAGCCGCAGACCACAGGTGGCGTCACGAATACAAACTTAAAGTCATCCGCCACATATTCAACTGACACCCACCAGGGCCACGGAGCCGGGCCCAGCCACCACTGACTACCACCGGACTAGTCCGGCCCGGCACCGGGTGTCCCATAGCCCTGGGGTGGGCGAGTCACAGTAACATGACAAGAATCTGCATAACTAATCATATGCTAAATAATTGCAAGCCAAATTTATGTATGAGATAGCCAAGATGATTGTCTATAAAATAAAGGTTGTCTTACACTGAAAGCTGTTGTGGATGGTGAGATATAGAGCCTGAAAGGCAAAAGTTCAAAACATTCTTACCCTTTTGCTTGTCACTGTATCACCAACTTTTTTTAATAACTAAAACCAGGTAGTGATACAATTTATTTTTTTCTAATCTGTTTTTATCTTTAATGTGTACATATTTTTTTCTGTTTTGTGCTTGATTATGAAGGCAGCCATTTTGAATAATACCACTTACACATGCAATATGCTTTATAAAAGCCACATGGACATTATTTGACTGGATATGTTCATTAACATCTACAGGAGAGCTTTGTAGGCATGCTCCATGATTTCCATAGAGGTCATTGTGCAGGAAGGGAGAGGAAGTGTGCTTTGACCACACATATTGAAAATGGTGGATCTTGTCTTATCTTATATACAGTGCCTACAAGTAGTATTCAACCCCCTGCAGATTTAGCAGGTTTGATAAGATGCAAATAAGTTAGAGCCTGCAAACTTCAAACAAGAGCAGGATTTATTAACAGATGCATAAATCTTACAAACCAACAAGTTATGTTGCTCAGTTGAATTTTAATAAATTTTCAACATAAAAGTGTGGGTCAATTATTATTCAACCCCTAGGTTTAATATTTTGTGGAATAACCCTTGTTTGCAATTACAGCTAATAATCGTCTTTTATAAGACCTGATCAGGCCGGCACAGGTCTCTGGAGTTATCTTGGCCCACTCCTCCATGCAGATCTTCTCCACGTTATCTAGGTTCTTTGGGTGTCTCATGTGGACTTTAATCTTGAGCTCCTTCCACAAGTTTTCAATTGGGTTAAGGTCAGGAGACTGACTAGGCCACTGCAACACCTTGATTTTTTCCCTCTTGAACCAGGCCTTGGTTTTCTTGGCTCTGTGCTTTGGGTCGTTGTCTTGTTGGAAAATGAAATGACAACCCATCTTAAGATCCTTGATGGAGGAGTGAAGATTCTTGGCCAAAATCTCCAGGTAGGCCGTGTTATCCATCTTCCCATGGATGCGGACCAGATGGCCAGGCCCCTTGGCTGAGAAACATCCCCACAGCATGATGCTGCCACCACCATGCTTGACTGTAGGGATGGTATTCTTGGGGTCGTATGCAGTGCCATCCAGTCTCCAAACGTCACGTGTGTGGTTGGCACCAAAGATCTCGATCTTGGTCTCATCAGACCAGAGAACCTTGAACCAGTCTGTCTCAGAGTCCTCCAAGTGATCATGAGCAAACTGTAGACGAGCCTTGACATGACGCTTTGAAAGTAAAGGTACCTTACGGGCTCGTCTGGAACGGAGACCATTGCGGTGGAGTACGTTACTTATGGTATTGACTGAAACCAATGTCCCCACTGCCATGAGATCTTCCCGGAGCTCCTTCCTTGTTGTCCTTGGGTTAGCCATGACTCTTCGGACAAGCCTGGCCTCGGCACGGGTGGAAACTTTCAAAGGCTGTCCAGGCCGTGGAAGGCTAACAGTAGTTCCATAAGCCTTCCACTTCCGGATGATGCGCCCAACAGTGGAGACAGGTAGGCCCAACTCCTTGGAAAGGGTTTTGTACCCCTTGCCAGCCTTGTGACCCTCCACGATCTTGTCTCTGATGGCATTGGAATGCTCCTTTGTCTTTCCCATGTTGACCAAGTATGAGTGCTGTTCACAAGTTTGGGGAGGGTCTTAATTAGTCAAAAAAGGCTGGAAAAAGAGATAATTAATCCAAACATGTGAAGCTCATTGTTCTTTGTGCCTGAAATACTTCTTAATACTTTAGGGGAACCAAACAGAATTCTTGTGGTTTGAGGGGTTGAATAATAAATGACCCTCTGAATAAACTTTTCACAATTTAAAAAAAAAAATAAAAAAAGAAATAACATTCTTTTTTGCTGCAGTGCATTTCACACTTCCAGGCTGATCTACAGTCCAAATGTCACAATGCCAAGTTAATTCCGAATGTGTAAACCTGCTAAATCTGCAGGGGGTTGAATACTACTTGTAGGCACTGTAGGTATTATATTTCATTGGAATCCTGTCTTTAATGATAATGAGATGTATTGAAATGTCTTCTATGCCAAACAGGAACTACAATAGCACCCTGTTTCCTTGAAATTAAGCGCTGGTAGGATTTTTTGGGGCTTTTTTGAGTGTGCTTAAAATATAAGCCCTACTCTGAAAATAAGCCCAAGTTGCAGTTTCATAAACTTATCACAAAGTGCCGGGTTAGTTGAGGTTTCACTATTTTGGACAATATCCTTTTTTAGGAGGGTCACACCAGGATAGTAGAGGTTTTATTATTTTGGACACAATTTTCCTTTTAAGCGGGTCACACCGGGTTAGTGGAGGCTTCACCATGTTGGAAATTATCTTCTTTTTAGGAGGGTCACACCGGGTTAATAGACGTTCCACCATTTTGGACAATATCTTCTTTTTAGGAGATTCAAACCGGGTTAGTAGAGGCTTCACCATTTTGGTCAATATTTTTTTTTAGGAAGGTCACAAAGTAGAGGTTTCATCATTTTGGGAAATATCTTCTTTTTAGGGGGGTCACATTGGTTTAGTAGAGGTTTCACCATTTTGGACAATATCTTCTTTTTAGAAGGATCACTGTTGTGAATATTGTCTGGTGGAGCTCTGCTCTTGGACTCCCTCCTGTGGTCATTGATATTAGTGATTTGGATTCTGTTTCCCAGTTCTACACACCTGGTTGGTAGCTCAAACCTTGATTTTGAATATAGGCGTTTGCTGGCTGTTTGTCTTTGCCAGTTGTCTGAAATTCCTGAAGAGTATAGGAATCTGTCTGTTGTTCTCCTGGCTTCCCCGCCATCTATCTAAGCTAAGTTCTTGGTTTTGCTTCATACTTTTTGTGTGTTATTTGCTTATTGCTTCTGTGAATTTCCTCTGAAGGTTTTTCTATTGACTCCTGATTGTTTGTGCCTTCAGATAATATAATTTTATCTTCCTAGTCAGACTTTGCTATTATTTTAGCAAGGGTTAGTCAGCAGGGTAATTGCTAGTCTTTTCCTACTAGAGTCTTGTACGGATAGTGAACGTGCGAGTATTAGATTACTCTTTTTTTTTTCCACATTCTGTGTAGGACGTTTTGATAGAGTTTTTATGCTGACCGCAAGAGTTCCCTATCCTGTCTTTTGTATTTAGTATAGCGTGGCCTCTCTTTGCTCCATCTTGCTCTTACTGTGTATGTCTTTTCATCTTTGCTCACAGTCCGTATATGTGGGAGACTGCCTATTGTCTCTTTGGGGACATCTGCTCTGAGGCAAGATAGTTTTCTTTCTTTTTCTGCCTTGTAGGTTATGTAGTCCTCTGGCTGGGTTTGAGGCATCTAGGTTGTTAGGCATGCTGCCCGGCTACTTCTAGTGTGGTGTTAAGTTCAGGGCTTGCGGTCGGTACGTTATTATCTACGACTCAGATGGATTGTGCTCATTGTAGTCATTGAACATCGGATCATAACAGATCACATTGGGTTAGTAGAGGGTTCACCATTTTGGACGATATGTTCTTTTTAGGAGGGTCACACTGGGTTAGTAAAGATTTCATCATTTTGGGCAATATCTTGTTTTTAGGAGGGTCACACTGGGTTAGTAGAGGTTTCACCATTTGGACAATATCTTGATTTTAAGAGGGTCACACCGGGTTAGTAGAGGTTTCACTATTTGGACAATGTCTTCTTTTTATGAGTGTCATACTGGGTTAGTAGAGGTTTCACCATTTTGGACAATATCTTCTTTTAGGAAGGTCATCAATGATTAATAGAGCAGGTGTTGGATGGCACTCATGGATGTGTTTCCCTCTCCAGACAAAGTGATATTCTTTGTAGCTAATTAATAGGTGATGATTTTGAACATAACCATGCTGACATTTCAATCCACCTCACCCGTCGCTCATACTCTACCAATCGTTTTATTAGCTACCCACTAGCTAAAATCGTGGCCACCATTAAGGGTGCATTGTGCTTTGAAAACGCATTGGTTGTATGTTTGTACATCATATTTTCATGGACTTTATGGCAATCTGATGACTGAATAAAGAAAATATTGGTCCGGGGCTCTGGATTCCTCCCTCTGGACTCTTAACCCCTTGTGTCATAAATGTTGACGTTCCTTCAGCACAGGTTTATATTGGGGCTCAGATAGAGCTATTTATCACTTGTAATGTAAATGCTGACATGGTATCTAGCAATCCATGAAATATTCAAACTAACATATTTCTTATTTCCCTACAGCCTGTAATGTGATTTCACAGTCACCCAGTGGGAAATTTACTATGATCATTCCCCATCAACATAGAAACTGCAGTTTCTCAATAATATACCCAGTCGTGATGAAAATATCCGACCTAACGCTGGGCCACTTTAATGAGCTACAGTTAAAGGTATGCTGGGAATTGTTATGTCTCTGATGATAGCTGGGACATCTAATATATAAAGCTGAGTGTATGTATGTATGTATGTATGTATGTGTGTATGTGTGTGTGTGTGTATGTCTGCTAAAGGAATCCACACCGTCACATTTACAATCACGAAATTTTGCACAGAAACCCCCTGTGACTCAGGGAATGTCATAAACTATGTTTTGGTGGGAAAATTTACCCTTGCGTTGCTCTCCAAAAAACCTGGCTCCATTAAAATCAATGGAGCTGGGAGCTCACAGATTATTAATAGGAGCTGTGATTGGTTGCTATAGGAATAAAGGACATTCTTAGTATAAGAAGCTTATATGTGAGGTAATATGATTTCTGTGGTGAGCCACATAGAGACAGACAGGGAAAGAGACAGACAGGGAAAGAAACTGAGAGAGACAAACAGGGAAAGAGACAGACAGGGAAAGAGACAGACAGGGAAAGAGACAGACAGGGAAAAAGACAGACAGGGAAAAAGACAGACAAGGGAAGAGACAGACAGGGGAAGAGACAGACAGGGGAAGAGACAGACAGGGGAAGAGACAGACAGGGAAAGAGACAGACAGGGAAAGAGACAGACAGGGAAAGAGACAAACAGGGAAAGAGACAGAAGCAGACAGGGGCAGACAGGGAAAGAGACAGACAGGGAAAGAGACAGACAGACACAGAGACAGATACACAGACAGACACACAAATAGACAGAAAGAGACAGACTGGTAAAGAGATAGACAGCGACACAGACAGACAGATAGAAACAGACAGAGACAGACAAAGAGATACAGAGACAGACAGGCAAAGAAACAGACAGAGAGACAGACAGATAAAGACAGACGGAGAGATAGAGATACAGACAGAGACTGGGAGAGAGGGGGAGAGAGACAGTTACTATCCCAGGCAACGCTGGGTACTACAGCTAATATGAGTAAATTCTTCAGTCGCCCTCAACTCTTTCAAGCCCAAAAACAACAAAAATACCACATTCTTGAGTTTTAAGCCTTTGATCTGTGTGTAAACCTTTAGGGCTCATGCGCACGTAAATGCTGAATATTCTGCAGTGATTTTACAGCACATGTGCGCGTCAAATCGCTGCAGAAACACGGTATAATGGATGCAGTTTTTCTGTACAAAAAAAGCCGATTTCGTGCGCTGTGGCTGCTGCCCCCACCATAGACAGAATAGGAGCTTCATCCAAAGCGCACAAATTAATTGACATGCTCATTTTATGAACGCACGGATTTTGGTCAAAATTTTGGCCCCAAATCGCTGCATTCATAAAAGCATCGTGCGCACGTATCATGCACAATCTTCATAGATTGTGTAGGGGATGCAGGACGCATGCATTTCCGCTGCAGTGCAATACGCAGCATAAATGCATGCAATTACGCAACGTGCGCACACAGCCTTACAGTGTTGCTCACTGAAAGCCAGTGAAGCCAACATATGCATATTGCCCTGTTCAAATGTTCATGTCCCCACAGGCCCCCTTTCATATCCTCCATCTTTAATTCCATTGAGTAATTATTTTATGATCATTTAGTTAACATCTAGGGTGATAACATATTCTGGATGATTTCCCTCTCACATGCAATCAGTTAGCCACTGACCTTGTATAAGTCTATGAAACCCAAACTTCATATTTAATGGGTCACTGAGGAAGAGGATAACAAAAGACTAATTGAGAAATAAATTAATCTAATATTAATATTTTTCCCAATTATTGAAAAGGTTTGTTTGGGTCCCATAAGGGTTAACAGTTTAGGACAGGCCTCGTTTTGGACTAAACTCCAAGTGATGGCAATCCCATTGGTAGATGTTGTGAGGGTGTATGAGACAAGAGATTTACCTTGTTGATCTCTGACTTTTCCCATCTTGTTTACAGAAGCCACCACCAAAAGGATGTGGAGGAGCTGGAGATTTTGTGGAGCTGTTGGGAGGCACTGGATTAGATCCATCCAATATGTTTCCGTTGGCTGACCTCTGTCACTCATTTCATGGCTCTGGTAAAAGATTGTTTGCACAAATCGAATATATAAAGCTGAGTATATGTATGTATGTGTGTAGTGTATGTGTGTAGTGTGTGTGTGTGCGTGTGTATGTCCGCTAAATGAATCTGCACTGTCACATTTACAATCACGAAATTTTGCACAGACGCCTCATGTGACTCAGGAAATGTCATAGACTATGTATTGAGGGGAAAATTTAATCCCGTGCTTTACAGTTATTCGCCAAAAATCCTGCTTACATTAAAGTCAATGGAACTGGAAGCTACAGCTCATTAATAGGAGATCTGATTGGTTGCCATAGGTAACAAAGGACATTCTTAGTATAAGAAGCTTATGTGTGAGATAATATGATATCAGTGGAGAGATGGGGAGAGCCAGACAGAGAGACAGAAAAAGACAGAGAGAGCCAGACAGAGAGAAGCAGAGAGAGAAATAGGGAGACAGAGAGAGGCAGACAAAGAGATGAATAGAGAGACATACAGAGAGAAAAACAGAGAGACAGAGATAGAGAGAGAACGAGACAGACAGAGAGACAAAGAGAGAAACAGAGAAACAAAAAGAGATAGAGAGAGACAGAAAGAGATGGGCAGAGAGAGATGGACACAGAGAGACAAAGACAGAGAGAGAGACAGAAAGAGATGGACAGAGAGAGATGGACACAGAGGGAGACAAAGACAGAAAGAGGGAGACAGAGATGAAGAGAGAAACAGAGAGACAGACAGCGAGATAGAGAGGCAAACAGGGAGAGACAGACAGAGGAACAGACAGACAGAGGCATATAGAGAGAGATCGACAGAGAGAGACAGAGAGACAGATAGAGAGAGACAGACAGAGAAGCAGAGAGACAGAAAGAGAGAGAAAGAAAGGCAGACAGGGAGAGAGGCAGACAGAGTGGGAGCGTGAAAGAGTGAGACAGAGACGAGAGATACTTAGTTACTATCCCGGGCAATGCCGGGTACTACAGTTAGTGCTTTATATTAGTATTTGATAGTGTAGCCTTGTTAAATGTTAATTTTTTAGAATTTTAAAGATCCTTTTAAAAATAATAAATGATAAAATTGATAATCTGTCCAAGTCTATTCCTGAATAGACATATCCATCACATGTATATTAAAGTATACAGTGACCAAGAGCAGCGCTCCTGTTAGGAATGTATGGACTATGAACACCGTATGGGATTAATTAGACACTGCTATAGTTTGGCTGAGTTGAATCCTTGATGTAGTCTCCATGTAGTGGCTTAATGGCATACCTCATCACATTTATATTCGGACACCCTGGCGCCTGCATCATAGGACTCAAGGGCAACTCTCTCTTTTGTATCAATACATTCATCCAGGGGCGTAACTACCGCGGTCGCAGCGGTCGCCATTACGACCGGGCCCGGGAGCTTAGGGGCCCGGCGGCCGCCCGGCAGTTCAGCAACCAGCTCCTGTCAGTGAGGGAGGAGCTGCGCTGATCTGTCACAAAACACGCGGCGGCTATATGACCCGCTGCCGCCGCCGACACCGGGCCCTGCTGCCTGGTGTCAGCGGCGTCAGCGGCGGCAGCGGGGCCCCTTCCCCCGTCACCGCGCACAGTAATGTTGAAGCATAGGGCTGCCGGCGGCACTCTATGCATCATCATTCCCCTCACCCCCCTGCCCGTGCCTGCACGGTGAAGTCACTCCTGTGCGACTGCTGTGCTCAGAGTGCACAGAGCGCAGGACGGGAAGACGCCGACCGGAGCACCGGGAGAAGGGGGGAGGACGAGCAGAGGTGGAAGAGGAGAGCGGTGAGGACAAGCAGTGGCTGGGGAATGAGGAGAGCAGTGAGGACAAGCAGTGGCTGGGGAATGAGGAGAGCAGTGAGGACGAGCAGTGGCTGGGGAATGAGGGGAGCAGTGAGGACGAGCAGTGGCTGGGGAATGAGGAGAGCAGTGAGGACGAGCAGTGGCTGGGGAATGAGGAGAGCAGTGGCTGGGGAATGAGGAGAGCAGTGTGGACGAGCAGTGGCTGGGGAACGAGGGGAGCAGTGTGGACGAGCAGTGGCTGGGGAATGAGGAGAGCAGTGAGGACGAGCAGTGGCTGGGGAATGAGGAGAGCAGTGAGGACGAGCAGTGGCTGGGGAATGAGGGGAGCAGTGAGGACGAGCAGTGGCTGTGGAATGAGGAGAGCAGTGGCTGGGGAAGGAGGAGAGCAGTGGCTGGGGAAGGAGGAGAGCAGTGTGGATGAGCAGTGGCTGGGGAATGAGGGGAGCAGGGAGGACGAGCAGTGGCTGGGGAATGAGGGGAGCAGTGAGGACGAGCAGTGGCTGGGGAATGAGGAGAGCAGTGAGGACGAGCAGTGGCTGGGGAATGAGGAGAGCAGTGAGGACGAGCAGTGGCTGGTGAATGAGGGGAGCAGTGAGGATGAGCAGTGGCTGGGGAATGAGGAGAGCAGTGAGGACGAGCAGTGGCTGGGGAAGGAGGGGAGCAGTGAGGACGAGCAGTGGCTGGGGAATGAGGGGAGCAGTGAGGACAGAGCAGTGGCTGGGGAATGAGGGGAGCAGGGAGGACGAGCAGTGGCTGGGGAATGAGGGGAGCAGGGAGGACGAGCAGTGGCTGGGGAATGAGGAGAGCAGTGAGGACGAGCAGTGGCTGGGGAATGGGGACGAACAGTGGCTGAGGAATGAGGAGAGCAGTGAGGACGAGCAGTGGCTGGGGAATGAGGAGAGCAGTGAGGACGAGCAGTGGCTGGGGAAGGAGGGGAGCAGTGAGGACGAGCAGTGGCTGGGGAATGAGGAGAGCAGTGAGGACGAGCAGTGGCTGGGGAATGAGGAGAGCAGTGAGGACGAGCAGTGGCTGGGGAATGAGGAGAGCAGTGAGGACGAGCAGTGGCTGGGGAAGGAGGGGAGCAGTGAGGACGAGCAGTGGCTGGGGAAGGAGGGGAGCAGTGAGGACGAGCAGTGGCTGGGGAAGGAGGGGAGCAGTGAGGACGAGCAGCGGCTGGGGAAAGAGGAGAGCAGTGAGGACAGAGCAGTGGCTGGGCAATGAGGGGAGCAGTGAGGACGAGCAGCGGCTGGGGAAGGAGGAGAGCAGTGAGGACAGAACAGTGGCTGGGCAATGAGGGGAGCAGTGAGGACGAGCAGCGGCTGGGGAATGAGGGGAGCAGTGAGGACGAGCAGTGGCTGGGAAATGAGGGGAGCAGTGAGGACGAGCAGTGGCTGGGGAATGGGGAGCAGTGAGGACGAGCAGTGGCTGGGGAAGGAGGGGAGCAGTGAGGACGAGCAGCGGCTGGGGAATGAGGAGACGTGAAGACAGAGCAGGAAGAGAGAGGGTGAGTACTTTTTTTTTTTTTATATATATATATTAGTGAATACACGGTGGCCAGAGGCCTGAGGAGGCTCATTATACATGGAGGCCTGGAGAGGCTGGCTGCATTAGTATACATTGAGGCCTGGAAAGGCTGGCTGCATTAGTATACATGGAGGCCTGGAGAGGCTGTCTGCATTAGTATACATGGAGGCCTGGAGAGGCTGTCTGCATTAGTATACATGGAGGCCTGGAGAGGCTGGCTGCATTAGTATACATGGAGGCCTGGAGAGGCTGGCTGCATTAGTATACATGGAGGCCTGGAGAGGCTGGCTGCATTAGTATACATGGAGGCCTGGAGAGGCTGGCTGCATTAGTATACATGGAGGCCTGGAGAGGCTGGCTGCATTAGTATACATGGAGGCCTGGAGAAGCTGGCTGCATTAGTATACATGGTGGCCTGGAGAGGCTGGCTGCATTAGTATACATGGAGGCCTGGAGAGGCTGGCTGCATTAGTATACATGGAGGCCTGGAGAGGCTGGCTGCTATATTATACATGGAGGCCTGGGAGGCTGGCTGCTATATTATACATGGAGGCCTGGAGAGGTTGGCTGCATTATTATATAGGGAGACCTGGTGAGGCTGCATAATAAACATGAAGGACACCTTATACATTGAATATAGAGGTGTAATATACATAGAGGTCTATGAGGCTGCATTATACTGGAGGTCTATAGGGCTGCATTATAAATGGAGGTCTGGGGGGGCTGTATAATACAAAATGAAGGGAAACCTTATACATGGAATATAGGGGTGAATTATACATGGAGGAGTATGGGGCTGCATAATACCATCTGAAGTTTTATGGGGTTGTGTTATAATACATATAGGACTATGGGGGCTGCATTATAATATATGGAGGACTCTGGAGGCTACCTTATACATGGACTATGGAAGTGCATTATAAAACATGGAGGACTATGTGGTGCAGTATAATATATGAAGTACTATGGGGTGAATTTTAATACATGGAGAACTATGGGAAATGCATTATAAATTGAAGGGCTACTTTATACATGGAGGATTATGGGGGTGCATTATAATATATGGAGGGCTATGCATCTGCATTCTAATATATGAAGGGTTATGTGGGACCCTTTATACAATTATTTGGAAGGCTATGTGGGGGCTGTTATAGTATTTTGAGAACTTTATACAAGGGGGACAAAGATACAAGCAGGGGATGGAAACGTTTTGTGCTAAGGGAAAAAGGCTCTTTCCCTCAGCACCCAACTTTTCCATGCTCTGCTATACATCTCTCAGCACCCAGCTTTCCCATGTTCTGATATACATCTCTCAGCACCCAGCTTTCCCATGTTCTGATATACATCTCTCAGCACCCAGCTTTCTCATGCTCTGATATGGGAAAGCTGGGTGCTGAGTACAAGACAAATATCAGAACATAGGAAAGCTGGGTGCTGATAGAGGGATTTCAGGGTGCTGTGGGTGAGAGCCAAGTGTCAGCGTCATTATCCTGTACCCCGAGTGTCAGTGTCATTATCCCCTACCCCAAGTGTCTGTGTATGTGGAAGGGGGGGGGCCCAGGTCTAAACTTTGCACCGGGGCCCATCCAACTCTAGTTACGCCACTGCATTCATCCTACATTTTACATGTGTCTTTAAAGATGTCCCAAAACATAATTAGTACTTTCTAATTTACTGATCACTCTTACAAAATACCACTTTGACCACTACTTCTACCCCTAAAATATTAGGAGTTCTTCCCATTCAATAATTAAAGTGGTTGTCTTGTTATTTATGTTCCAAAGCTTTCCCGCTACTATTTGCCTGGAATGGGGTGGTGTGCTCCTGATGAGTGACAGTTTGGACTAGTGGCATGGCTGCATCACTAACCTCACTTTTCACTCTCTGATTCTGAAAGCAAAAGAGGGTTTGCAGTAATCCAAAGCAACTTAAGAGCAGCGCAAAAAGCTGTAAACTATAAAATGTAAAGTAAAAAAAAGATGTAAACAATAAAATAAAAATCCTTCCATTTGTGAGAATAAAGATGATTTTTAATAAAAGGTATACTGCTAAGTTCTTGCTTTTAAGAACTCTGCAATTTGACCAATTTTAGAAGATGAGAGAAAACCCATTGAATATCAATATGGCTGCATAGCTAACTTCTAATTCTTATCTCTGCAGCACAAATGAAGATCGGCTGTGACAACAGCGTTTTACGAATGGTGTCAAGCGGTAAATTTATTAATAGGGTAACATTTGAGTATAGTCAACTTGACAGGCAACTGGAGAGACAGCAAGGTAATAGTGTGGAAGACGTCTGCTCATCACTTGATTGATCCAATGTGTTTTTTAAGTGCGAGTGTTATTTTCCAATAAAGGAATTAATCAACTGTTCACAATATATTATTTCACTTTCTGCCGTTTCCAAACCAGGATACAAATATGATGCGTATAATTGTATAGGTTATTTTTATAAAATTATCCCCACTTCTATATTTTAAAGAGAACCTGTCAGCTCCCCTGACTGTCCCCAAATGTTACGGGTAGCGGTACTGGTGCAGATATCTTTACACGTCTTTTATATTACTGACTAAGGCTGAGTTCATATGTCCTGTAATCATCGCTTGGACCACCTATTGGAGGCGGACACCCAGACGTAGTAGAGTGTATCTGGGGGTCCGCCTCCAGCAAGCGTATACCCCTGAAAATGGTGCATGACAGAGCACATGGTGACTCCGTGTGCACCATTATAGTCAGTGGACCCGATGGCGCATACATCCGAATCCCGTTTTGCTCAGGGATCAGACGGAAGAACCGATGGGACCACTGAACGGAGAGAGGAACGCAGTGTGAAAGCGGCCTAACACTGAAATGTTTGAAGAATCAACTTTTATTCTGCGGCCTCTAACAAGCTCATGAATAGAGATGAGCAAACCATAGCCTCGAGGTTCGAGGTTCGGGCTCGGAAAATGACGTGGAAATCACACTATACTCACCACGGGGATTTTCACATCATTTTCCGAAAATGAACCCCAAGCCTCAAGCCTAAGGTTCGCTCATCTCTACTCATGAAGCACGGCTAGTCCAGTGGAACGTCTTTTTCCCAGGAAACTAGATAGCAAGATACCACTGTGCGTGGTATAAAGATTCCTGACACCACAAAAGTTGGTATAACACAATAGCAGAAAGGTGTATAAGGCAGAAAAAAGACTTAAAATATAACTTTCAATAGATTTATGTAAAATGACCTAAGTCCATTCTCTAAAAAGACACACTAAACGAGCATGAAGCATTACACAATGGACCACCAAGCTCAAATGAGTCCTAGTGAATGTTGTGGCACAATAAAAGGGGACTGACCCCAAAACAAATGTACGAAACCCGCTATACAGTTGTCCTGTTAAAGGACCAACAGTTGTCCCATTCTAGGACCAAAAGACCTCAATTAATCTCTAACTCACAATAAAGAGACAAAGTTTCTTAGACCTATGGGAACAGCCCATCAGGTGAATGTATAACTAAATACAGGGCCGGTACAAATAACTAACACACTGAGGAGAGCTGCCTTCATGAAAATGATACTTATCCATCACTCATTACATTATATAGTAAAGGAACGCTCTCACCCATGTGTATAGCTGTGATCCCAGCAGGATTTCCAAGTTGTATGGCACACCACAGATGAACTGAGGACTGTTGGAAGTGCCGAAGCAAGTGGTGACCATGTTATATGGCTGATTTTGGCACAAATTAAGCGCATAAGGGTTTTGCTACCCTGATGAATCTGCCCAGAAGAAACGTGTCGGGAGCCTTTACACCATCCGATTCTATGAATATGGGAAATCCTGCTGGGATCACAGCTATACACATGGGTGAGAGCGTTCCTTTACTATATAATGTAGTGAGTGATTGATAAGTATCATTTTCATGAAGGCAGCTCTCCTCAGTATGTTACTTATATGTACTGGCCCTGTATCTAGTTATACATTCACCTGATGGGCTGTTCCCATAGGTCTATGAAACTAGGTCTCTTTATTGTGAGTTGGAGATTAATTGAGCTCTTGTGGTCCTAGATTGGGACAACTGTTGGTCCTTTAACAGGACAACTGTATAGCGTGTCTAGTACATTTGTTTATGGGTCAGTCCCCTTTTATTGTGCCACATCATACACTTGGACCCATTTGGTGGTCCATTGTGTAACGCTTCATGTTCGTTTAGTGTGTCTTTTTAGAGAATGGACCTAGGTCATTTTACATAAATCTATTAAAAGTTTTATTTTATGTATTTTTTCTGCATTATATACTTTTTCCCAGGATCAGTCTTGCCTCCGACCTTTTGCTTCATTAATGCTGCTGCCAGAGCCAGTATTGCATACTGTCAATCTCGCTGAGGGCAAGGACCACCAGACTAGTCCTGCTACATTAGCGTATATGCACCACTGTAAATTAAAACTTGATTTTTCAAACATGGCAGAGTAAAGGCCGCTTTACACGCAACGACATCACTAACGAGATGTCGTTGGGGGTCACGGAATTCGTGACGCACATCCGGCCTTGTTAGCGGCGTCGTTGCGTGTGAAACGCGTGAACGACTGTTAACGATCAAAATTACTTACCTAATCGTTGATCGTTGACGTGTCGTTCCTTCCCGATTATCGTTGCTGTTGCAGGACGAAGGTTGTTAATTGTTCCTGCGGCAGCACACATCGCTACGTGTGACACAGCAGGAACGAGGAACATCACCTTACCTTCGGCCGCTCGCAATGAGGAAGGAAGGAGGTGGCGGGATGTTCCAGCCGCTCATCTCCGCCCTCTCCGCTTCTATTGGGCGGCCGCTTTGTGACGCCGCTGTGACACCGCACGAACCGCTGCGTGTGACGGGGCCTTTAGTCAGTTACATAAAAGACATGATCAGATCAAAGAAATGTGCACTTCTACCACTATAGGGGCATTTGGGGACAGGCAGGTGACCTGACAGGTTCCCTGTAAAGGAACATGGTAATATTAAAATCCTATTAGGTTATTATTGTTTTGTTTATGTGATGAAATTGAATTGTAAGTGAAGGCACTGTCACATTTCATAAGGTTAAATATACTGGGTAGATCACAAGTTTGTTACCACCCTCAAAGGTGGGACAATTTAATTAGATGCTTGAAAGTAGTAGACAGTGTAAAAAATACTATAGAAAGGGTGAGTCTATACGTTCAGGTCAACCATGTCTATGTCCACAATTACCAAGCCAGAAGCAAATTGTCAACATTTATCCCCAAATTAGCTGGCCCTAAAATATAACCCTAATTTTAAATCTGGCAAATCATTTTTATAAAGGGAATCTGTCTTCAGATTATTGCTATCTTAGAGCGGAATAATATAGGAGCAGAGACCCAGATTCCAGCGATGTGTCATTTACGGGGCTGCTTGCTGTCACTATGATAAAATCACTGTTTTCTCTGCTGCTGATCTACCAGTGCTCGGAATGCTGTGCTCTATATAGGCCCGACCACACCACTGATTGGCAGTTTTCTGTGTATGCTGTATATTGACAGAAAGCTGCTAATCAGTAGGGGGTACAGTTTATACACAGAGCAGTACTTAAAGGCATGAGACACCTAGTGCTGTAGTGATAATCTCTTGCTGATAAAACACTGAGTTTATTGAAATAGCAACACATAGTCCAGTAAGTTACACATAATATAAAGGATAATCAATTCTCCACCCTCATCAGCATGGTGTACGTGGAATGAAGATCCAAGACAATACAAAGAAATCCTGGCACTCTTTGCAAATTCATTCCTTTAATCAAGTCTTCACTACCTCAATGTTTCAGCTCCCTCCCGAGCTTTTAACAGCAGTAAGAAAGCTCGAGAGGAGCTGAAATGTTCAGGTAGTGAAGCCTGGAATAAAGGAATGAATTTGCAAAGAAAGTGAGTGCTGGGATTTCTTTGTATTGTCCAGTAAGTTAAACATAGCTGGAATCAGTGTCTCTGCCCCTACATCATGCTGGTCTTAGATTACATAGTAAAAACCTGATGACAAATTCCCTCTAAAACATCCTAAGGCCACGTGCACACGTTGAGTTTTTGGTGATTTTTTTTTAACTCAGTATTTGGAAGCCAAAACCAGGAGTGGGTGATAAATACAGAAGCGGTGCTCGTTTTTCTATTATACTTTTCCTCTGATTGTTCCACTCCTGATTTTTGCCACAAATGCTAAGGTATTAAACTCACCAAATACTGAGCGTGTGCACGTGGCATTGTAGTTGCTTTATTGGCAAAATTTGAATTGGTGAAAAAAAAAAATATTCATCACCTTTGTTCAAAAATGACTTAAAACTATTCTCTTATTTTAGTTGATTTTTTTTTTATAATCCTCCAGCAAGATCATGAATCATTAATGATAAAACTGCTCTGATTGATCTCACTCTTCCTCATCTTGATGTCTACAAAAAATCTAACTATCCAACGGAAAAGTCAGAGACGAAAATTCTATGTATTCTGCTGATAAAATCCTCAGTGTAAAATATGTTACGTTAATGTATAATAGTATAGATAATAAAAGTTATTTATTTGCAATTATGTTTGTAATAAAAATAATTCAAACATGAATAAATATACACAAAAATGTAGCATCTAAGTGGCTTCATTGCTCTGATTTCTGACAATTTTCACATTGTATGAAACAAAAAGTCACAAAAATAAAAATACAATTTCTAGAGGGCTTCCTTGCTTTTGAAAAAGACATTTTATGCAACAACTGGCCTATTTATAATCCAATCACAGGATGTTCAACTGATGGCCTATACAATGGTGTCTCATTACCAAGTTGGCACACAAGAAACATCTCATGATGGGTAAAACCAGTGAGCTCTCTAAAGACCTTTTCAATCTTATTGTTGCAAAACATACTGATGGTATTGGTTACAGAAGAATTTCTAAACTACTAAAGTTTCCAATGAGCACAGTTGGGGCCATAATCCAGAAGTGGAAAAACACAATTTCATCATAAAGCGTCAATGACTAGGTGCTTCCAGCAAGATTTCAGACAGATGGGTGAAAATAATTATCATAAGCGTTATACAAGAGCAAATAACCTCCTGTGGAGAGCTACAGAAAGACCTGGAATCTGCAGATACAATTGTTTCTAAATAAAACAATAAGTAACACACACAACCGCCATGGCCTGTATGCACGCTCACTACACAAGACTCCATTACTGAACAAAAAGCATGTTCAAGCTCGTTTAAAATTTGCTCAACAACATCTAAGCGGGCTTTACACGCTACAATATCGTTAATGTTTTATCGTCGGGGTCACGTCGTTAGTGACGCACATTATTATTATTATTATTATTTATTATTATAGCGCCATTTATTCCATGGCGCTTTACAAGTGAAAGAGGGTATACGTACAACAATCATTAACAGTACAAGACAGACTGGTATAGGAGGAGAGAGGACCCTGCCCGCGAGGGCTCACAGTCTACAGGGAATGGGTGATGGTACAATAGGTGAGGACAGAGCTGGTTGCGCAGTGGTCTACTGGGCTGAGGGCTATTGTAGGTTGTAGGCTTGTTGGAAGAGGTGGGTCTTGAGGCACATCTGGCGTCATTAACGGTATCGCAGCGTGTAACACTTACCAGCGACCTTAAACGTCCTCCAAAGTGGTGAAAATCGTTCACCATGGGGAGGTCGTCCTAAAATTAAAAATTGTTAATGGTTGTTTAAAGATGTTGCTCCTCGTTCCTGCGTCAGCACACATCTCTGTGTGTGACACCGCAGGAGCGAGGAACATTACCTTACCTGCGTCCCGCCCGCAATGAGAAAGGAAAGAGATGGGCGGGATGTTCGTCCCGCTCATCTCCGCCCCTCCGCTCTGATTGGCCGGCCGCTTAGTGACGTTGCGGTGACGTCGCCGTGACGACGCCGACTAGGTAAGTGCGTGTGACGCTGCCGTAGTGATAATGTTCGCTGTGGCAGCGATCACATGACATCGCATGCACAACGTGGGCGGGTGCTTTTGCGTACGATATCGCTAGCAATTGCTAGGAATATCGTAGAGTGTAAAGCCCGCTTTAGACAAGCCTGTGAAATACTGAGAGCATATAGTCTGGTCAGATGAGACCAAAATTTTACACTTTGGATGTCATAATACACACGATGTTTGGAGGTCAAAAGGTCTTACAAGCCACTGACTGACATAAATAAGGAATTCTAACTAAATATAATAATAATTCACTGTCAAATCCAATTGGAGTATTACAATATAACTTATTGCTTCTATTGAAATGTTAAATCAAATTATTAAAAACATCTCACAGTACAAAAATTGTGAGTTTCCGCTCTCTTTTAATAAGTGATATACACCATGATGCAATACTCCCTCATAAATAAATATTTATTTTTTAAGCCCAGTTTGTGAGACTAAATATGAACAATAATTTATTACTGCTACACCGCTGTTAAGCCGTTATATGTCCATTTCTAAAATAATTCTGAAGTCTGAAAGACGCAAATACATTTGAATAGGAAGGAGGAAGCTGCGGTCACCGCCACCGCCACCGCCGTGCTCCTCAGCAGTGTGTGCATGACGGGAACACTATCACACAGCAGAGCCAGCACAGCGCGCTGCCTCCTACTCCTGCTGCAGCTAGTGTGTCGGGCATGCACACACTGCGGAGGAGCGCGGCAGTGGCTGTAGATACAGCAACCCACTACAGGCACTGGCCCACTACTGCTTCTAGGGGGGGTGCAGCTGCCCCTCGCTGGGTACGCCAATGCCAGATTACATACCCCTGTTTACTTGCATACATTTTTACATCCTGCCTATTAATAAAGCTTTTCCTTATTTCTGCAATATCGTCTTGCATACCATAATTGAATCCTCCACAGCCGTGGTGCCTAGGCCTATTACAGCATATCAATCTAAAAACACCATACCAACAGTAACGTTTGGAGGTAGGAACATCAAGGTGTGGGACTGTTTTTTCGTTATGGTACTGGCAAACTTCATATAATTGAAGGCCGAGTAAATGTACAAATGTACTGGGACATTCTTGATAAACATCTGCTACCATCTACCAGGATGATGAAGATGAAATGAGGGTGGACATGACGCATCTATAAGGGATAAGCAGGTTATCCTGTAAAACACACCCCCCGTACCATATCTACCTAAATGAAGACGAGAACCACGACTTTATTGCAGGAATGGCCACAGTTTTATTTTACCGTATATATGTATACCAAACTTGTGGCCCAACATGCCACTCAATTGTTAAACTTAACCTTATACATATATACCCGTATAACCAGAAACACCGATAGATCCGTCCGAGAGGCAAACCATCATTCCTAACCCCCCGGCCGTAACCTCCAAACCGGCCCAGAGGACCACCTCGGCCGTGACCACCCGGCCCGAGGTGAGGGGTAACAACGTTCCATCGTTAATTACCCCTACCCAGAACCTGCGGGACCTCCGCCCACAAGTTCCCATCCACTCCGAAGCCACTCCCCTTGAGCGACTTCGTACCAACAAGCCGACTGTCGGTACTCCCAACCTCTCAGACGGACCTATCACCCCGCCACAGGCCGGCCAAGTGACACCCTTACTTGGCCCGGGCCCCCCACACCCCCAGTGCTTGCTCTAGGCCATCCCTCAAACCCAACATCCATAAATCCAGACCCACATCAGTCAGGTGAACCCCATCTCTCCTTAGATACTGCTCCGTGGACTCCTCCAATTCTCTATGCCGCACCACCAACCCACCATTTCTCGCCACAAACCTGCCAATAGCCCGGTTCAGCTTGCTCCGAGCCCTATTAATACGGTCCACCGACCTCCCAAAACGCCACTGCGTCCGAGCTATAATGTCCGACCAAACGATAACTATGCCCGGGAACGCCCTCTACAAATGTAACAGGTCCAGCTTTATATCCCTTTTCAATTCCCTCGCCGACCTTACTCCCAAATCGTTCCCTCCCACATGCAAAATTAACACATCAGGGACACGATCCATACGGCTATAATAAGCCACCTCAGGGCGCACCCTACCCCAGGTCATGCCCCGAATTCCGAGCCACTTTACTCGAGCTTCCGACACCGACACTCCGAGCTGCCGACCGTCACGCCGCACATCCGCCCGTAACGCTCCCCAATACACATAGGAGTGCCCGAGGATCCACACAAGGCATGGACCTATAAAATACAAAGACCACGAATAAAAACAGCAACAGCACAAGAAATTGCCCACAAACCGGCATCTAACACCAACCTTGAATCCCCCACCCCTGACCATCACCTGACCAAGTGAGGCCTAATGTACAAACGGAACCTGGAAGACTCCCACCTCCCAATCCGCCGGATACAATCCTCACTCAAACCCCACCTGGCGGCCTCCGTTGCCGCCCCAATCCGGAAGGAGTGAGACCCGTACTCACGTGGCTCCTCCCCCACCCTTGCTAGAGCCATCTTCAGCACCGCATTGAATTGATACCGCGACAAAGCCAATCCGTCCGTATGTCTAAGAAAAACACCAGGGTAACCGCCGCACACCTTTAAAAACTCTGACACATGTAACACTGGGCACAACTGGTGCCCCGGTAAAGCGTACAACACTACTAAGCGCCCCCGGCCCCTCTGATCCGTCTTAGAAAAACGAAGCCGACATTTCACTCTATCCTCCCCCAGCATCACATCACCCAACAGCAAACCACCCATCGCTTGCTTAGTCGGGCTGACCAATTCGCCAATACGAAAGGCCCCAAAAAACGCCAGTACAAAAGCTACCGAGAACAACACCCGCTCATAAGGGGACGAACACAACTCCCCTAAACACCCCACCAAACGCACCAACAATGGCAATGACACCGGCCGCCTACAGTCACGCGACTGAGCCCCTTTTCGAAAACCCTTCATCGCCTGTCGCACCAGAAAATCCTTAGTCGCGTCCCGAACCCCTTGCATCTGGAACAAAAAGGCCAACGCCGCCAACTTGCAACCAATCACCGAAACAGACCTGCCTTCCGAAAAATCCCCACTTATTAACATCAGTACCCCCAACACTCGACCCTGGTAACCCGACTCCATGAACTCCCTACTTTCCAACTCTGCCCATTCCTGCCACACCGCCTGATATCGGCACCAAGTAGCCTCAGACACCGATCTCCGAATTCCCTCAAAAGCTACACCGATGTCAGGTCCCACAGCCAGTTCGGGCAAGGTTCCCCCTCCGCGTCCGCTTCCGGCACCAGCTTCCTGAACCTGCAAAACTGAAACCGTGATAGCGCATCAGCCACCTCGTTGCGAATCCCAGGCACATGCCGAGCCACCACGCAAATGTTTAACTCCAAACAACGCAACACTAGATGCCTTAAATACCCCACAACCGGCGGGGATTTTGCCGACAGTGCGTTGAATGCACCACCGCCATGTTGTCACAATGCATGCAAACCCTTCTTCCAGCAAAAACAGGGCCCCACAACTCCACCGCCACAATAATGGGAAACAATTCCAACAGCGCCAAATTCCTCACCAAACCTGCTTCCACCCACCGCCGCGGCCACTTTCCCACACACCAGCGCGTTTGAAAAATTGCTCCAAAACCTGTCGCCCCAGCCGCATCCGTGTACAATTCCAGCTGGCTATTGGACACCGCCTCGCTCATCCAAAGGGTCCGACCGTTGTACCGGTCCAAGAACTCCTCCCACACCAACAAATCCCCTTTCATCATTTTTGTCACTCTGACAAAGTGATTTGGAGCTTTTACCCCTGCAGTTGTGCTCGCCAGTCTCCTATTAAATATCCGCCCCATCGGCATAATGCGACAAGCGAAATTCAATTTTCCGAGCACTGACTGCAACTCCCGCAACCGCACCTTCTTGGCCTGAGACAAGAACCGCACCGACGCCTTCAAATCCAACAGCTTTCCCTCCGGCAACCGGCATTCCATTGCCAGTGTATCAATTTCGATACCTAAGAAACATAATACCGTCACCGGCCCTTCTGTTTTGTCTTTTGCCAACGGAATACCCAGGCTCCGCGTGATCCGCTCTAACGTAAACAACAACAAGGAGCAAACCGAAGAGCCCGCCGGACCCACGCAAAAGAAGTCATCCAAATAGTGAATCACCGAATGGACTCCTGCCACCTCCTTGACTACCCATTCCACAAACGTACTGAATGCCTCAAAATAAGCACACGAAATGGAACAGCCCATCGGCAGGCAACGATCCACATAGTATTCACCATCCCACATACACCCTAAGAGATGAAAACTCTCTGGATGCACCGGGAGTAAACGAAAAGCTGCTTCCACATCCGCCTTTGCCATCAGGGCCCCCCGCCCCGCTACCCTTACCAGCTCCAAGGCCCTATCGAACGATACATAACATACCGCCGACAATTCCGGTGATATCCCATCATTCACCGACAATCCCGCCGGATAAGATAAATGATGAATGAGCCGAAATTTGTTCGGCTCCTTCTTAGGTACCACCCCAAGGGGGGAAATCCGTAAATTAGAGAATGGCGGGTCCTGGAATGGGCCCGCCATCCTCCCCAACTCCACCTCCTTCTGCAGCTTTTCCTTCACCACCGCCGGATGTTCTTTTGCGGACCGCAAGTTTCCCGGGCGAAACACCGGCGCCTCAGATTCAAACGGAATCCGAAAGCCCTCTGTAAAACCACGTTCCAACAACTCCGCCGCCCGCACATCCGGGTATCTACTTAAATAGGGAAGCATCGCCTCTACCCTCACTGGCGTCCTCCCTTTTTCCAGACCCCTCCCCCGCCTTTCCTTTACCTTTCTTGAAGCACCTGGCCAGAGGGTGGGACCCTCCACATCCGGAACACTCGTGTCTGAACCGACAAGAGGCCCCGAACTTACACTGTCCCTCGTTATACTGCCAACAAGCTCCCTTTTTCTGTCCCGCCGAGGACCCGCCACTCGCACCCGGGCTCCCGGCACCCCCTCGAAAGGGCTGAGCCGGCGCCGTCATTAACCGCATCCACAAAGAAATATCCTTGTGGCCCCACTGGACTCCCGGCCGCAGAGCCTTCCGCTGCCGGAACTGCTCATCATATCTCAACCACCCCAAACCGCCGTATACTCTATACGCTTCCCCTATCGCGTCCATATATCCAAATAGGGCGGAACAATGCTCCGGCTCCTTTTCCCCGATCACACTGGCTAAGATAGCAAAGGCCTGTAGCCAGTTAGTAAACGTCCTCGGGATCAACCTATACCGCCGTTTTTCCTCATCCTCCTTCTCCTTTTTTGTATCACTGGGTTTCACCTTATCCAAATTAAACTTTTCCAAGGGAAGCAGGGAAAAAATTTTCACATACTCCCCCTTCCAAATCTTTTCCCTCACCTCCTTTTTTAAATGAACCCCTAACTGCCCTTCAAAGCACACATAAATTTCACTCCGTGCCCTATCATCCAAACGCACTACCTCATCCTCCTTTTCTTTTTCCTTTTCCGCCTCCTTACTCGCCCCCACGGAAGCCGCCCCACCAGCCTCCTGTCCCGTACCTGCCGCCGAGGTCGTGTCCCCCGCCGCAACATCGCGCACCGGCGCTTCTGTCCGCACCACTTCCGTGGGGCCCACCCACGCCCCCACCGGAGCCCCAGGCCCAGTCCGACTACCCCGTTCCGCAGACAACCCCTGCAACACCCCCAAAAGCTGCCCCCAAAACTCTGGACCCGGTAAACCAGACTGCCCGACCGCACTCGCCCCCAGCGCAACGCGTCCCGCGACGGAACCCCCGCCCTCGCCCGCGCTACCCACAGCATGTAACATTTCTGTTGTCTGCTCACCAGGCTGCCGTTGAGTCGACGCCGGAACAGCCGTGCCACGATCTTCCAGCTGCCGCTCCGTCCGACCTGCCGCTGCTCCTTCTTCCTCGCTGGAGTCCGATGCGCTGCCGAAATCCTCAGGGGGGACCAGCGAGGGGACAGCCCGCACCTGGCGGCCGTCGACCCCCACGGTCACCGCACCCCGCTCGTCCGGGCGACTCCTGCTTGACCTCTTCCTTTTCTCCCGCCGTGGCGCCCTGCCGCCGTCTCTTCCCGCTGTAATCGTGATATCCTGCTGCGCCGCCCCTTCTCCTGTCGTCCTCAGTGGGCTCCCTCCCTGCCGACTGCCGGAAGGCCGTGCCGAGCTGGCTACTCGCCGGGACCCACCCCCAGCACGCTCCTCGCCGGGGGGGACCGTGACTACCGATCTCCTCTGTGCCTGCGGGCCACCGTACCCCTCCTCTGATCTCCTGACCTCGCCGCTCACATCCGCTCCCGTCCCCCGTCCTGTTGCTCTCCCCTGCGGCCTGCAGGGAGTCTCCTCCGGCAATCCGGCACGCCGAGCGCCACCCCCAGCCGGCACATCACTGGGGGCTGCCGTCATCCATGCTCCGGTCTGGTGCTGCGCAGGCCGCGGACCGGAAGTGGGCCTCGCAGAGGCTCCGCCCACCCCCGACCCACGGGATCTCCGTCGCGGATTCCTCCCGGTGGCCGGCTGCTCCCCTAGGTTAGTTGGAGGGCTCCGCCGCTGCTCCGGAGGGTCCCCGCAGGGGCTCCTGGATCTGATTCTCCCCCTCCAGCTGGGGGAGTAGCGCTCCGGCGGTCGCGCCCGCCGAGCACGTATCCACGGCCCGGGCGCTGGAACAGCAGGCGGCGCCGCTCCAGCCCCACAGACCGCTGCCAGCTGCTGCCTCAGGGCATCCACTCCCACGACCTCGGATGCCCCCCGCACCATCTCCAGGAGTTCAGCAAGGGCAGCCATGGCAGGAAGCAGCAGCAGCACTACGTCCTGGGACACAAAGATCTATCGACGAAAGGGGAGGTAAACAGCACACCCCCCTCTCTTATACCTCTCCCAACACCCCACCCCTTCCTTGCTCCCCCCCAATCCCCTTACAGCTCCCTACTACCAATCCTGTACTCCCACACATCCCCCATCCCATGCAAACCTATTAACCCTTTCCTAACCTTGCACCCTCCCGATCGTCATGGGGTCCATTCACCCCTATGGGGCTCACTGCCCTTCTTTTCAGCAAGACAATAACCCCAAGCACACAGCCAAGGAAACTCTCAATGGGATTTCCCAAAAAGAGAAATTAAATCTCCTAGAATGGCCAAGCCAATCACATGACCTGAACCCAATATAAAATTTATGGAAGGAACTAAAGCTCAGAGTTCATAGAAGAAGCCCATGGAACCTTCCGCATTTGAAGAATGTTTGTGTAAAAGAATGGACCAAAACCACACCTGAGCAATACATGAGACTAGTTTCTCCATACTGTCTTGAAGCTGTCATCATCACCAACAAAGGCTTTTGTATAAATTATTAATCACTAAATTTATGGACATCTATGGTTTCATTTCTTTGCCTATGTGGATTGGATGGGTTGGTACCGACATCTAGTGAGAATTTCATGTCAATACCACCATTAGAAATATATGTACTTAGAAAATTGGTGATGTGTTCAATACTTATTTCCCCCTCTGTGTGCTTCCTGGGGGTAGTGTAGTGTTTCCATTGTGGTGGTGGATGGTGTCCTGTTTTACAGATAGATGGGTGACCCAGCAGCAATACAAGCATCTAACAGATATTTATGGCATAAATATCTGATATGAAAATACCCCTTAAATTTGTAGTAGCTTTTCATAAGCTATTCCCAAGAGTTTTATAAGAAAAAAAAAATTTCAAAACTGCAGTAAAAATATTTTAACCACTCGGGTCTACTGGTAAATTTTTAAAGACTCAACTTGAAACTTGAGGCATGATGAAGGTCTTAGTTGCCGTACTCGTGTGAAGCCCAGCCATGGGCTGATCTTCATAGGGGACTGTGTTTTTCCCTATATACTGAAGAATTGTATTATATATAACAAGCATGATCAAATCTCTTAGGCCTGAAACACACTTCCGCTAAAAACACGTGCGTGTCTCGCGTTCCGTTTTTCGGGTCAGTGTTCCGTTTTTGATGTCCGTTTCGCCGGTACGTGTGACATCCGTGTGATAGGGCATGCTCGCCGTGCGTGCATCTTGAATGTCCATGTATGCGTGAGATACGTATGTGTCATGTCCGTGTTCAGTTCGTTTGTCTTGATCCGTTTCTGATGGAAATTGACGATGAAAATGGCTATTCATGAGATTCTGTTGTGTCTAATTGGTTTACAGCTGCCATAATCACAACTATTTGGTAACCTTTGTTTAAACTCATTTTAAAGGGTTAAAGGCCCAGTCACACACAACGACTTACCAGCGATCGTGAAAACTATACGACCTGATAGGGATTGCTGGTAAGTCGCTGGGTGGTCGCTAGTGCGATGTCACACAGTCAGATCTTACCAACGACGCAGTAACGATCAGCGACCTGTAGAACGATCTCGTTAGTGATCTCGTTTTGTGTTTGACGGGACCTATAAAATAGTTCAAAACTATTAACTACTGAACACGCACACGTACGGTACGGATAGCACACGTACATGCTACGTGTCACGTACGTGCAGGCACGGACCCATTGACTTTAGCGGGTCCGTGTCTGCGTGATGCCGGAGAAAAGCGGACATGTCATCCGTGTTAAAAAACCGCACACACGTTCCGTGTAGTTTAATGTGTGTGTGCCTGTTACCATAGGGTAACATTGGTGCACGTGTGCTCGTGCCACCGGTACGTGTCAAAAAGTCCCAAACAAGTACTGGCGGCACGAATATGTGTTGCAGGCCATAGGCTGTGTTCCCACAATAAGCTTTTTAGCTGTTTTTAATAATATGGATGGGACTCTCCTGCCCACTGTACTTTTTTACACAGTAAAAATTGATCTGCATTGCGTGTTTCACATCCATAACATGTCAATTTCTCTTCTATTTATGCTGAGTTTTCAGTTTTGATTTTCCCCGAATAATTTCATCAGATGCAAATAATCAGCAAGTAAAAAATGCATATGTTTTGTGCGTTTCCGCTGCAGAAACTTACTAAAATCAACAAATAAGAATATCATTACAGTTTTTTCAAAGCCAAATACCAGGAAACATCAAAAACAAAGCAGTTTTACTTAAAACATGACACAACTAAAAGAGACAAAAACCGCAGTGTCAAATAAGTAATAATAATATATAAAAAAGAAATGCTGCAGAAATTCTGCAACATCAGAAATTCACAACTCATAGAGAGAATGGAGCCTCATGGAAATTAAAAAATGGAGCACAAAATAATAAAAAATGTAAAAAAAAAATAAATTTGAATCAGCATACTATAGACATTCAGAAATAAATATTAACAAAATGGTTTGCTATTGCTATAATCATACCAATCTGGAAAATGTTTCTCCTATGGCAGAATGAATGGCATCATTCAAAATTAAAACTCGTCATGCACAAACAAAAAGAAAAAGAGAAAGCCCTCATATGCCTATGTGGATGGAAAAATAAAAATGTAATGACTTTTGGAAGAAGGGGAGAAAAAAAATAAATTGCAAAAACATTCAGGCCTCCTTCACACATCTGTGTATCCGGTACATGTGACGTCCGTTTTCACACGTACCGGAGACACGGGCACACGTAGAACCATTAAATCCAATAAGTCCGCACACATGTGCGTGTTTTCACATGGACCATGTGTCCATGTGTAGCATACGAGTGTCCGTGTGCTCCACACATAGATATGTCCGTTTTTCTCCAGCAGCGCGGGTGTCACACAGACTGCACGGATGTACTCCATGTGACATCAGTGTGACACGTACCAGAGAAAACCACGTTTCTGTGAAATAAAATGAATTTCTGTACTCACCTTCTCCAGCGCTGCTGTCTCTGCCGCTGCTGTCACTTGCTTCCGACTCCTGCTCATTGTGCTCATCGCATATCCACTGCACTTCGGGCCGGAAGCAGCAACATCTGGGAGTCAGCAGGGCCGGAGACCGCAGAGCGGAAGATATCAGCACCACGGACAGCAGCGGTGTGGACAGGTGAGTATAAAGTTCCTGTTCTCCGTGTATTATCACGGATAGCGCACGGAGAGCCCTCATGTGCCAAAATCACGGCATACGGAGGGCCATACGCACCTTTTACACATTCATGCAAAACGTGCGTGATTTTCGCTGACGTGTGAAAGGGGCCTAAGGGTATGTGCCCACAGTGAGTTTTTAGTGAGTTTTTGATTCTGTACATTTTCACTTCATCAAAAACGTTCCATCTTGCAGTTGCAGCAAAGTGGATGGGATTTATTGAAAACTCGTGCTTTTTTTTACTCAGCATAAACTGATCTGAGATTTCCAAATAGAATTGCATTAGCTGTGGAAAAACTGCAGGTAAAAAAATGCACATTTGGTTTTAGTGTGTTTTTGCTGCGGAAAACCACTAAAAAACGGAAGTATAGAAAGTATCATAAACAAAGAAGCTTTGTTTAAATCATGACATACCAAAAAGAATCAAAAAGTGCAGCATCAAAACGGATTAAGAGCGCATGTAAAAAATGCAAGTAACCTAATTTATATGATAGAAGCAGAAATTATGCAAAAAATCTGCAACATCAAAAACTCAGCAAAGGCTCATTGTGGAAACATAACCTAAAGGCCGCTTTACACGCTACGACATCGCTAGCAATTGCTAGTGATGTCGAGCGCGATAGCACCTGCCCCCGTCGTTGTAACGATACGTGGTGATCGCTGCTGTAGCGAACATTATCGCTACGGCAGTGTCACACGCACATACCTGTGCAGCGACGTCGCTGTGACCGGCAAACCGCCTCCTTTCTAAGGGGGCGGTTCGTTCAGCGTCACAGCGACATCACAGCAGCGTCACTGAACCGTCGCCCATTACAAAAGGAGGGGAGGAGATCAGCGGCCGGAACATGACGCCCACCTCCTTCCCTCCTTTTCCTTTGGATGCAGGTAAGGAGATGTTTGTCGTTCCAGCGGCGTCACACATAGCGATGTGTGCTGCCACAGGAACGACAAACAACATCGTTACTGCAGCAGCAACGATATTTGGGAAGAGGGGGGCATGTCACCGATGAGCGATTTTGAACGTTTTTGCGACGATTCAAAAACAATCATAGGTGTCACATGCAACGGCATCGCTAAAGTGGCCGGATGTGCGTCACAAAATCCGTGACCCCAACAAGATCGCTTTAGCGATCTCATAGCATGTATAGCCACCTTAAGGGACCAGTCTTTGTTTATGCATGGATGGTGGCGTTGCTGCAGAAATTTCTGTTTGAAATTCTGGATAGAGTTGTACCAGAGAATGGACACTGAATTATACAAACCCCAAATACACCGTGTACAGAATTATTAGGCAAGTTGTATTTGAGAGGATTTTTTTTATTATTGATCAACAACTAAGTTCTCAATCAACCCAAAAGACTCATAAATATCAAAGCTTAATATTTTTGGAAGTTGGAGTGGGTTTTTTTTTAGATTTGGCTATCTTAGGAGGATATCTGTTTGTGCAGGTAACTATTACTGTGCAGAATTATTAGGCAACTTAATAAAAAACAAATTTATTTCCGTCTCACTTGTTTATTTTCACCAGGTAAACCAATATAACTGCACAAAATTTAGAAATAAAGATTTCTGACATGCAAAAACAAAACCCCAAAAAATTAGTGACCAATATAGCACCTTTCTTTATGATTACACTCAACAGCCTACCAGCCATAGATTCTGCCAGTTGCTTGCGTGCAGCAGCCACCATAGCTTCCCAGACACTGTGCCGATAAGTGTACTGTTTTCCCTCCCTGTAGATCTCACATTTTATGAGGGACCACAGGTTCTCTATGGGGTTCAGATCAGGTGAATAAGGGGGTCATGTCATTATTTTTTCATCTTTTAGACCTTTACTGGCCAGCCACGCTGTAGAGTAGTTGGTTGCATGTGATGGAGCATTGTCCTGCATGAAAATCATGTTTTTCTTGAACGATACCGACTTCTTCCTGTACCACTGCTTGAAGAAGTTGTCTTCCAGAAACTGGCAGTAGGTCTGGGAGTTGAGCTTCACTCCATCCTCAACCCGAAAAGGTCCCATAAGTTCATCTTTGATGATACCAGCCCATACCAGTACCCCACCTCCACCTTGCTGGCGTCTGAGTCGGAGTGGAGCTCTCTGCCCTTTACTGATCCAGCCTCTGGCCCATCCATCTGGCCCATCAAGAGTCACTCTCATTTCATCAGTCCATAAAACCTTTGAAAAATCAGTCTTAAGATATTTCTTGGCCCAGTCTTGACATTTTATCTTATTTTTCTTGTTCAAAGGTGGTAGTTTTTCAGCCTTCCTTACCTTGGCCATGTCCCTGAGTATGGCACACCTTGTCCTTTTTGATACTCCAGTAATGTTGCAGCTCTGAAATATGGCCAAACTGGTAGCAAATGGCATCTTGGCAGCTTCACGTTTGATTTTCCTCAATTCATGGGCAGTTATTTTGCACCTTTTTTGCCCAACACACTTCTTGCGACCCTGTTGGCTATTTGCCATGAAACGCTTGATTGTTCGGTGATCACGCTTCAAAAGTTTGGCAATTTCAAGACTGCTGCATCCCTCTGCAAGACATCTCACAATTTTGGACTTTTCAGAGCCCGTCAAATCTCTCTTCTGACCCATTTTGCCAAAGGAAAAGAAGTTGCCTAATAATTAAGCACACCTTATATAGGGTGTTGATGTCATTACACCACACCCTCCTCATTACAGAGATGCACATCACCTGATTTACTTAATTGGTAGTTGGCTCTCAGCCTATAAAGCTTGGAGTAAGACAACATGTATACAAATTATCATGTGATCAAAATACTCATTCGCCTAATAATTCTGCACACAGTGTATAATACAAATCAGATCCACAGAACACTTGCAGAAATCTCTGCAATCTATCTGCAGTGTATGATCACAGCCCAATATGGTTTGGATATAATTGTTAATAATATGAACTCTAGACCATACATGTAGATACACGTAGATGCAAATAGCTGCGTATTTTATATTTGGTAAACGAAGGACATACATTTCACAAGTATCTGGAATGCAGTAACAATGTGCTATTATGACTAGTGATGAGCGAGCATGCTCGATATGCATCGTGGTGCTTGTTACTCAATCGAGTATTGTAGGTGCACGAGCGCCATGCTCAAGCCCCCGCACCACATGTTTTGCGGCTTTTTTTCAGCCACTAAACATGAGGGGATTGTTTGCAAATCACGGTAATGCCAGAGCCATGTTGGCTACTGGAATTACTGTGATTGGCCCGGCCGCATTGTGTTATCAGGGGTCTATATAAGTCCCGGTGACACAACGATGGTACACTCTACCTAAACAATATAGGGAGAGCTGCTGGAGAATTGATAGTGTATTAGTTTAGCATTAAATGCATATAGTCAAGAATTATTTCTGAGCAAACCTTGCTGCTGCAACCTAAAACAAAAAGTTATTTTCAGGGCTAGATATATTCTATTCTAATCTGCATTAATACCACTCTTAGCTACATTTAGCATAGGGAGAGTTGCTGGAGAAGGGATAGTGTATTAGTTTGGCATTAAAGACATATAAGCAGGAATTATTGCCTAAAGCCTGCTTTACACCATACGATTAAGCATACGATATCGTATGCAATCGTACCCGCCCCCATTGTATGTGCGGCACGTTCAGTTTGTTGAACGTGTCGCACAAACGAATAACCCCCCCGTCACACGTACTTACCCGTCCATACGACCTCGATGTGGGCGGCGAACATCCACTTCCTGGAGTGGGAGGGACGTTCGGCGTCACAGCGACGTCACACAGCAGCCGGCCAATAGAAGCGGAGGGGCGGAGATGAGCGGGACGTAAACATCCCGCCCACCTCCTTCCTTCCGCATTGCCGGCGGAAGCCGCGGGACGTAGGTAAGATCTGTTCATCGTTCCCGGGGTGTCACACACTGTGATGTGTGCTACCCCGGGTACAATGAACAACCTGAAGTTCAATTTTTAGGAATTGAACGACGTGCATGCGATGAACGTTTTACCGTTCAATCACAATCGCACGTAGCTGTTACACACTACAATGTAACTTACGATGCCAGATGTGCGTCACTTACGACGTGACCCCGCCGACACATCGTAAGATATATTGTAGTGTGTAAAGCGGCCTTTACAGTCCTTGCTGCTGCAACATAAAACCAAAAGTCCTTTTCCGTCCTACATCTATTGTATTCTAGTGCCTATTAATACCACTCTTAGCATTTAGTGTAGGGAGAGTTGCTGGAAAAGGGATAGTGTATTAGTTTAGAAAGGATCATTTGTCAGCGGGTTTTTGCTATGTAAGCTGAAGCTATGCTGCAACGATTAACACAGAAAGTTCAGGCATGCTTGTTTTGTCAGTCAGTCCAAACGATTATTGATTTGCTTTGTTTGTTTAAGCAGCAGAACCCTTATCATTGCAGGACTACAAAGTCACGAGCATACAAGTCTGACACACTCCCTTCTGTGCACCTCACTGTCAATGTACAATCTTGATAGAGTGCCTGGTGTGGGCTGGACAGCCCTCTGGACTCTGCTACATGACAAGCTAAAAGTTCTGATTGTGTCAGAATGGCTGCATCCTGTAATCTAAGTGATACATCATTCGATGCAGAATCTCTTTGCCTACATTATGCTGCTTTCAGAAGATGAGGTAGCAAAAACCTTCCTAAAGATTCCCTTTAAAGGCTTATATGCAGGGATTATTGCCTTAGGGGTACTTTACACGTTGCGACATCGCTTCTGAAATATCGTCGGGGTCACTTCGTTAGTGACGCACATCCAGCTCCGGTAACGTCATCGCAGCGTGTAAATCCTAGGTGCGACGATAAATGATCGCAAATGCGTCGAAAATCATTGATCTGTGTAGCGTCGTTCATTTCCATAATGTCGTGTCAACCGCAGGTACAATGTTGTTTGTCGTTCCTGCAGCTCCACACATCGCTGTGTGTAAACTCGCAGGAGCGACAAACATCTCCTTACTTGCGTCCCAATGGCAATGTGGAAGGGAGCAGGTGGGCAGGATGTTATGTCCCGCTCATCTCCGCCCCTCCACTTCTATTGGCCGGCCGATTAGTGACATTGCGGTGACGTCGCTGTGACGCCAAACACATCTCCCCCTTGAAGGAGGGGATGTTCGGCAGTCACAGCGACGTCGCCGAGCAGGTATGTGCGTGTGAAGCTGCTGTTGAGATAATGTTCGCTACGGCAGCAATCACCACATATCGCATGTGCGACGGAGCGGGTGCTATCACGCTGGACATCGCTAGCAATTGCTAGCGATGTCGCAACGTGTAAAGTACCCCTTACAGTCCTTGCTGCTGCAATGTAAAACTAAAAGTCCTTTTCAGTCCTAAATCATTCTGTTCTAGTCCCTATTAATACCGCTCTAGTAGTGTATTAGTTTGGCATTAAAAGCATATAGGGAGTGATCATTTCTTTACAGTCCTTGCTGCTGCAACATAAAACCAAAACTATTTTATTTTATCTCCTATTAATAACGCTGTTAGCTGCATACCTAATTTAAAATGCACAAGGAGTGCGGTACGGGATGCGGAAGTGAATGTGTTGCTGATGGTGCACGCAGAGGTCGAAGTTGTGGGCCAGATGAAACTGTGCCTGCTGTATGAACACAACAAACATGCTCGTCAACAATACCTACCTTCTTATCCCACTCTCCAAGGAGGTGTGGGACACCATTGCTGAAACCAGAACAGTTCAAACAGGTGGTCAATAACCTGGGAAAAAGACTGGCAGATAATGTTACCAGTCTGTTTCCCAGCACGACACTGTCTCCCACACGGTCCAGTCTCACTAGCCAAGAGTCTGGACCACGTAATCCTCCCCCTGATCCTACTTACTCCCACCCCATGGCGAGTCTCTAGTCTCATATTGTTATAATCTGGGATTGACAATATCATGGGTCCATCCTCTATGTAACTTTTGTAGTGGTATCTGTCCCTTTGTTTTGATTTCCTTTCCCCGCTAGGTAGGAAAATAGGTGTTACCCGGAGTCATACTACCTTGATTTATGGGTCACCTGAGGTACACTGTAATCTACAAGTGCTTTAACCCCTTCAGCCCCAGAGCACTTTCCGTTTTTGCGTTTTTGTATTTTGCTCCCCTTTTTCCGAGAGCCGTAACTTTTTTATTTTTCCGTCAATCTTGCCATATGAGGGCTTGATTTTTGCGGGACGAGTTGTACTTTTACATGAAATCATAAGTTTTACCATATGGTGTACTGGAAAACAGCAAAAAAATTCCAAGTGTGGAAAAACTGCAAAAAAAGTGTGATGGCACAATAGTTTTTGGGATGTTTTATTCACGGTGTTCACTATATGGTAAAACTGATGTGTGGGTATGATGCCTGAGGTCGGTGCGACATGTATAGGTTAACTTGTATCTAAGGGGTTAAAAAAAATTCACAAGCTTGTCCAATAAAAGTAGCGCCATTTTCCGAAACCCGTAGCGTTCTCTTTTTTGGGATCAATGGCTCACTGATGGCTTATTTTTTGCGTCTCAAGCTGACGTTTCTAATGGTACAATTTTTACGCAGATGCTATATTTTGATTGCCTGTTATTGCATTTTACGTAAAACTTGCGGCGACCAAAAAACGTAATTTTGGCGTTTGGAATTTTTTTGCCACTACACCGTTTACCAATCAGATTAATTGATTTTATATTTTGATAGATCGGGCATTTCTGAACCCGGCGATACCAAATATGTGTATAACATGCTATGAAGAAAAAGACATGGATCGCACATCCCACAAAAAAAGCCTTGGGGGCTTTGCCTTGCAGCATGGGTGCTGTGAGGCACCAGGTCGCCGGCCCTGCTGGTGCTTTGTCGCTGCAGCAGTGGTTGGTGCACAGTGCCGCACTATGAAGGTTTAGGTTAGGGACCCACTCAAGAGGTTTGCCGTGAAGTGGCAGTGGGCTTAATACAATCTGATCAGAATGGTAACAAAAGAACCTCATGTTCTATTTAATTAATTTTTTGCCTAGCGGCTTTAGATCATTGCATTTTTATGGGATGTGCGATCCATGTCTTTTTCTTCATAGCATGCCAAATATGTGTATATTTGGGGTTTTTTTTCAACCCTTTAATTTTCAATGGGGTGAAAGGGGGGTGATTTGAACTTTTGGTTTTTGTTTTTTTTAATTTTTTAAAACTTTTTTTTTTTTATTTTACTAGTCCCCCTAGGGGGCTATAGCGATCAGCAATCCGATCGCTCTGATCTATCTGCTGATCACAGCTATACAGCTGTAAACAGCAGATACGGTCACTTCCTGCTTCACTGGCCTACAGGCTGAGTGAAAACGAAAGTGAAACGTCATAGTTGCAGGCGTCATTACATGACCCTGTGCTACCATGGCAACCACCGAAAGTCACGTGATCACTCACGTGACTTCCGGTGGGGGCGGCGGTAAGTGAAAATCTTCACCACGCGTATATACATCTCGCTGCCAGGGGTTAATGCTACGGGTGGAATGTGATTCCACTCGTAACATGCAGGCACACATGTCAGCTGTTGAAAACAGCTGATATGTGCGCCGATCACCGCACCCTGCCAGCGGCAGGGGGCGTGGCTTAACGTAACACGCTCCATGACGGATAGATCCGTCCATGGTCGTGAAGGGGTTAATGCATGGGCACATTCTTTTGTTTGTGTTTTTATCAAATCATATTAAAGGTTAAGTTTTCATACTTCACTGCTATATTCACTTTAACTTTGTGAGGTACTCTCATTACCTTGGTGAATTTTTTCACTCTGGATGCTCTTTATTCGAGTCTCAAGAGAAAAGTAAACCCACACTGGGACACTCCGGGAAGGTCTTTACATTTACATGTATTGATTATGGCCTTTCGCACTGCACATTTCAAGACGGACATGAGGAGGTCATGTGCAGTGATGCTCAAATATATGAGTAGCCACTAGCCACGGTTAAAAGAAGACAAGGTGGGGAACAGCAATATCTCAAGTGGTGGACGATGAGACACAGTTGCCAACAAGTCATGTTGTTAAGTCAACAAGTCAGGACAAGGACCAGAGTGTTGAAGTGGAAGATGAGGTGGTGGAAAATGAAGTCACTGACTCAACTTGTGAAGGTGGCATGAAGTGTGAGGACAGCAGTGCAGAGGGGGAGGGATCTGCAGCACCCCAACAGGCAGAAAAAGGCAGTGGGGTGACCAGAGGGAGTAGGCATTATACTGTTACCCATAAAACACAAGCGGCAAGTTCCCAGGCCAAGGGTTAAGAATTCCCCAGTCTGGTACTTTTTTAAAGAAAGTGCAGATGATAAAAAAAAATGGTCATTTGCAACCTGTGCCATACTAAGGTCAGCAGGGGCCTGACCATAACCAGCCTAACCACGAACAGAATATTCAGGCACATGTCATCAAAGCACCTGATTAGGTGGGCTGGACGCCTGGTCTACCATCAGTGTCTGTCTCTTAGGCCTCTGCCACACTCACGTGAAAATCACGCACATGCCGAGAGACACGTATTTCTTCTGCGTGTTGCGTGCAGGTAAGTACGTGTCTCTGGTACGTGCGGGCCATGTGTGTTCTACATGTGCTATCCGCGATAGCACACGTAGAACTGGTAATTTACATACTCACGTGGTCCTTCCTGCTGTCCGCGCTGCTGTCCGTGGTGCTGATCTTCGGTCTCCAGCCCTTCCGTCTCCCCCTCTGCTGCTGCTGCCAGGCAGTGAAGTGAATATTAAATGAGAATAATGAGCGGCGGTCGGCAGCAAGTGGCAGCAGCAGCAGAGACAGGAGGGCTGGAGAAGGTGAGTAAATGTTTTGTTTTTTTTCACGGACACGTGTGTTTTCTCCGGCGCGTGTCACACGGGACCGCATCCACACTACACCCGTGTGGTACGGGTGTGGGCCATGTGACGCCCGTGCTGCCAGAGAAAAAAGTGACATGTCAGCGTTTAGAAAAACGCATACACATACAAACGCACACGGACACACATTCCGTGTGGTTTTACGTATGTGTGCCTGCTACAATAGGGTAGCATTACTGAACGTGTCTCCGTGCCGCCGGTACGTGCAAAAAAATGAAAACATGTACCGGCGGCACGGATGTGTGTCGGAGGCCTTACACTGTGCTACATCCTTGCCAATACCCTGTCCAAGACACAGGCATGAATGCCTCCCTCCCTGCACCTGTCATTGCACAGTCACAACCACGTCCACTTCCTTATCCCATTCCAGCATTCAGCTGTCCCTACTTCATGACTTGGAAGGCAAATACGCAGCCTCCCACACACAGTTCCAAACACTAAACACTTGCACTTTACCAGTGTAGGAGTCCCATTCTTTTTAAAAGTGTAAAAAAAAATATTCTGAGACCCTACTATATGTGTCTTCTAGGGTGTACTACAATCCCTGCTTTAAATTTTTCCTAGGCCTTGCATTTATTGCAAAGGCTTTACCAGTGTAGGAGTCCCACTCTTTTTAAAATTGTAAAAGAAAAATATTCTGAGGGCCTCCTCTACGTGTCTTCCAGGAGATATTTCAGTCCCTCCCTTAAATATATACTGTGTAATATGGTGAAAGATGGCCCAGCTATTAAACCTTTATTCACACGTTGCTTTTTTTGCAGCATTTTATAATGAGTTTTATGCACATCAAAAGCTGATTTTTACAGTATCAGTAAAAGCTAGGAGATCTCATAAATCTAATGCACACAATTCTTTTTTTCCTGACAGAAATGTAAAACTGCTGCATTTTTGAAAGAAGCAAAATGTCAATAATTTCAGTGGTTTTCCAGCATTTTTTCAACATTGAAAGCAATCAGAAAGGGAAAAAACGAAGCAAGAACGCTACGTGTGAACATAGTCTCATAGGTGGAGGAAGCAGGATTTTTTCCTCTTTTTTTCAATTGCCTCATATACATGTCATTATACAGGAAAAAATGTTTCCTAAATTTTTTTTCTGTAAAATCCATTATATCTTTGGTTTTGTATGTTTTATGGTCATGCCGTAACAGTGGCGTAATACTCTGACAACATTGTTCCCAGCAGCGACCTAGGGGATAGATTACTCTGGGCATCTTCCCCATGCTGTTCCCATTTTATTTGAGTGCTGTTTCCACCCATATCAGCAGTTTTAGGCTATGTGCGCACAGTGTGTTTTTCGCGGCGTTTTTGCGCGTTTTTCGGGTGCGTTTTTGGCCTCAAAACTGCATGACTTTGCTTCCCCAGCAAAGTCTATGAGTTTTCAATTTTGCTGTCCGCACACAACTTTTTTTTTTAAGCTGCGTTTTTGAGCTTAAAAAAAAAATGGACATGTCAATTCTTTCCTGCGTTTTTCTGCGTTTTCCCCCCATGCAATGCATTGGAAAACCGCAGAAAAACGCAGAGATCAAAAACGCAGCAAAACGCAGCCAGAAACGCACCAAATCGCGGTGAAAACGCATGCGTTTTTTGCCGCGTTTTTTGCCGCGGGTGCGTTTTTGTGCGTTTTTAGCGGCCAAAAACGCACAAAAACGCAGCGTTAAAAAAACGCAGTGTGTGAACTTAGCCTTACTGCCTCCCCAGACTTTCTAGGAGGGTCTGCTGGAAAAATGCCTTTGACTTCCATTATACTCATTACTTGAGTAGAGCCCATCCGAGTGTCTGACCTGCTCGATTGAATTAACGAGCACTTGAGCATTTTAGTACTCGCTCGTCACTAAGTATGATGACCTGTAATAAATTACACCAATTTTATTGTGGTCTGGACTTTGCTATCGTCCTTCTCTCATTCTTTTTCCCAAAGAGCCGTAAACTTTCATTAAGATTCTACTGATCCTGGAAATTATTTTTAGTCTTTTATACAGATGCGCCTCTGATCAGTGCATTGGAGTAACCGTCATACAAGTTATTCCCAGCAGTTTTCATTATATTTATCTCACGTTACATTGCACTATGATAGACTGAACAATGAAGTCTCAAATGTGTAATTGCACAGAGTCTGGTTTTATATCTGATCAGATAAAGACCTGGGGTTTGTGAGCTCCTCTATATCAGGCCTTGGCAAAACTGCTTCTTGGATTCATGTCAAAAATTGCTTTCTATTCTTTTTTTCTATTAGCGATAGTTTACTTTTATCCAGTGGTTAAATGGCATTTGAGACCTTGAGGCTATTAAGCAGTGGATTACCGAGGAAGGTTTTTAGAGAACACGACAAACGATAAAGAAGTCTATTAGTGAGAATGATAAACAAAGTAATGTCTAACTATTAGAAAAGGTGTCTGTTAAAGGGGAATTCCTTCGCCAACTGTTGGAGGGGTGTTCCGTATTTTAACGTCAATTTTGACTATTAATAATTTATATAAAATATTAATTCCATCTTAAAGAGAACATGTCACCGGATGTTTATAATACTCACCTAACGGTCGGTGCGGAGCAAACTGGTCAGATGGGCGTCTCTGTTCTCCGGGTCCCGCGCCGCCTCTTTCTGCCATCTTTGTCCTCCTTCTTAAGCTAGTGTGCATGACGCGTTCTACATCATACACACAAGCTGACATTGAGGTCCTGCTCCCCTTTCCCTAGCACCAGGGCCATCCATTGTATTGTATCCATGGTTTTCTCTTTGTGTTGCGTCGCTTGCCAGGGGTCATCTCGTCCCCAGTGTGACACATTTTGACCTTTCTGCACATGGTGGGAAACATGAGCCTGATAGAATAGCCATAAAAGTTTTTTCTATCTGTATTATTCTCTACATTACTGCTAGACTTCTCACAATTAGTTGTGCAATGACAATTCCTTGAAATATGTTAAAAGTAGCCACATTTAAAACATTTAATATAGTAATATGTCCTCTCTATTTTAGTCCCTGACAATATAAAGTACCTGGCAATATGACGTGAGCCAGCTCAGGCACAACATCTAACACATGCCATGCTTGATTTAGGATCCCTAACAGACTGTACTACATTCTTTTTTGATCTTTTAAACACTTCTTTTGCATTTCTCATAACTTTAGAAAGCACATACTTGCCTTTGCCTTTATGGATAGGATCAAAATTTGAAATGCCGTCTTGTCCTTTCTTGCTTTGATCTCAGCTCCAGACTAAGTCAGCTGTTCCCAAATTTTTCATCTCCAGCAGTTGTGATTCAAGCATGCAAAGCTGCTTATCTCTATCAGTATTGTATTGCCCATTCTCTGCCAGTTGTGTCTGTAAGGTACAAACTTTCTGCACATTAGTAACACAACACTCGCAGAGGAAATTTGAGGAATATTTGTCACTTTTAAGTATGTTGCAGGTTTACACTGTGATTTGTCATAAACACAAATGAACTTAGTTTGGAACATGTGGAACCGTTTGCTTGTTTTGTTTAAGACCAACCGTCAGTCTATACATAAACTATCATTATCATGCCTACATGCTGTCACGCTCCCCGGGTCCTCTGCTCCGTTCCCCGGGTCCTCTGCTCCGCTCCCCGGCTCACCTGCCACGCTCCCCGCTCTCCAGCCTCCAGTCCCAGCGCTTCCCAGGCCCCCTGGTCCCCGCTCCCGGCGCCCGTCGGCTTCCCAGTCCATGGCCGGCTCTGCTGCGTCCTCCTCTCAGCTTCCTGTGTTGGCTCCTGGCACCCGGGCCGCGCGCATGCGCATTAGGGCGCGCGCGCGGTCACTGACCCTTTCTTAAAGGGCCAGTGTCCACGAACAGGAAATGATGCACACAGGTACAGGGTATATAGGGGGTTAATGTCCAAGGGAGCGGGGCCTGTTCTTCGTGTTTTCCCAAGCTAGGAGTCAGGTCTCCTTGTGTTCTGTGAGATACTTACCTCTCTGTCTTCTAGAGCCGATCCTGCATCGCCATCCGGTCCTGCTGTGTCTCGAACCCCGAACGCTGCCCATCTGCCATCCTGACAGTCCGCACCATCTCGGTTCCCTGCGGTGACCCGTCATCTCGCTCCAACGGTTCCGGATCCCGCCTGACATCATCACGGCTTCCAAACCTGAGCTCCGTCACCCGGACCACCATCAGTGACCTCGTGGTCCCAGGGACTTCTCCATTGTCTTCCAGTGCACGGACTGTTCTGCTACCTAAAGTGCTCCGGCTACCGGACTCCTTTCCCTCATCGGGGAGTTCGGCCCAGTGGATCCACCTCCCGGGTCTGCCCGTCCATCTGGCCCTAACAGTAAGAACAGGCCATGGATCCCGCCGAAGCACTAGCGGCCTTGCATGAGGAACTCCAACGCCAGCGTGAAGTCCAGACCCGCATGCTGAACTTTATGACTTCCGTGGACGCCCGCTTGAATACGCTACAAGCCTCGGTCACATCTTCAGCGTCCCGGGCCTCCACTAGTCAATCCACGGCCCCCGCTCCCGTGGCAGCCTCCTCGGATGCTTCCAGACTGCGTTTGGCCTCACCACCCCGGTACGCCGGAGATCCCAAGACCTGCAGGGGGTTTATAAACCAATGCTCCCTCCATTTCACGCAGCTGCCACATTTGTTTGCCTCCGACCAAGCCAAGGTCGCCTTCATCATGTCTCACCTAGAGGGCGAGGCACTGGCGTGGATGAACTCCTTGTGGGAGAAGGAGGACCCTATGACCAAGAACCTCCAGGACTTCCTACAGGCCTTTCGCAGCACCTTTGACGAACCCGGACACACCTCCGCGTCTGCTTCATCTCTTCTCCGGTTACGTCAGGGAACTCTGACGGTGGGTCAATACGCCATCCGTTTCCGCACCTTGGCTTCAGAACTCGGGTGGAATAACTTGCGGACACACGAGCCTTCAGTCAGCTGGGGCACTGGTGATATCACTCGATGGGGGTCTTCTTGCCATGAGAAGTGTCTGAAGACCATACAACCTATCCGGCGACCTCCGGTTCCCGAGTCCCTACCGGGACTGCCTTCAGCCTATTGGTCCTTCGTGGACGTCTTTGATAAAAGGAGTCCGAAGTACTTCCGCCACATCGTCCTTACGATTGTGCCATTGACCTGCTCCCAGGAACTACACCACCTCGAGGACGGATATATCCACTGTCTCCAGCCGAAACAAGAGCCATGTCTACGTACATCACAGAGAGCCTGGCTAAGGGATTCATTCGGAGATCCTCCTCTCCTGCTGGAGCAGGCTTCTTCTTCGTAAAGAAGAAAGAGGGCGACCTACGCCCATGTATAGACTACCGGGGATTGAACCTAATCACCGTAAAGAACAAATACCCCCTGCCGCTCATCCCCGAATTGTTTGATCGGCTCAGAGGAGCTCGTGTGTTCACCAAGTTGGATCTTCGGGGTGCCTACAACCTGGTCCGTATCCGCTCAGGGGATGAATGGAAGACCGCGTTCAACACTCGCGATGGGCATTATGAATATTGCGTGATGCCCTTCGGCCTGTGTAACGCACCAGCAGTCTTCCAAGAATTAGTGAACGATGTGTTCCGGGACCTTCTCTACGTTTGTGTGGTGGTATATCTGGATGACATCCTTGTCTTCTCTCCGGACCTCCAGACCCACCGAGAGAACGTGCAACTGGTCCTACAAAGACTGAGAGAGAATCGTCTGTACGCCAAGTACGAGAAGTGTGTCTTCGAACAGTCTTCTCTCCCCTTTCTGGGGTACCTCATCACCGACACCGGACTGCAGATGGATCCAAAGAAGGTCTCTTCCGTTCTCAACTGGCCTCCCCTTTCTGGACTGAAGGCAATCCAGCGCTTTCTGGGATTCGCCAACTATTACCGCCAGTTCATTCCTCACTTCTCGGCTCTGACTGCTCCTCTCTCCGCCTTGACCAAGAAGGGGGCTAATCCAAAGGACTGGTCACCTGCGGCCGACACCGCGTTTGGCTCTCTAAAGCGAGCCTTTGCCTCCTCTCCTGTACTCCACCGTCCAGAGTTAAACCGCCAGTTCACCTTGAAGGTGGATGCCTCCTCCTCGGGAGCCGGAGCAGTACTCATGCAGAAGTCCTCCTCCGGGAAGATGGTGACTTGCGGTTTCTTCTCCAAGAGCTTCTCCGCGCCTGAACGCAATTACACCATCGGTGACCGAGAGCTATTGGCGGTCAAACTGGCTCTGGAAGAATGGCGCTATCTTCTGGAAGGAGCAGTGTACCCCGTCATTATTTACACGGACCACAAAAACCTGGAATACCTGCGGACTGCTCAGCGACTGAACCCACGGCAAGCCAGGTGGTCCTTGTTCTTTGCCCGGTTTGACTTCCAGCTTCATTTCCGACCCGCGAACAAGAATGTACGCGCTGATGCCTTGTCTAGGTCTTTCATGCCCATGGAGCAGGAGGAAGAGACATCTCAACCCATCATCTGTCCAAGTAAGATTATTCCAGTGGCTCCTGTCACCCTGGCCCAGATACCGCCTGGGAAGACCTATGTCTCTGAGACTGACAGGCAAAAAGTGTTACACTGGGGCCATGCCTCGAAAACAGCCGGTCATGCAGGTCAGAAGAAAACATGGACTGCGATTGTACGTCATTATTGGTGGCCATCCCTTCGCACGGACGTCGCCTCTTTTGTCTCTGCCTGCTCCTCCTGTGCCAGGAACAAGACTCCCAAACACCTGCCATATGGCCGTCTTCTGCCTCTGCCCATACCCTCAGTTCCCTGGCAACACATAGCGATGGACTTTATTACGGACTTGCCATTGTCCTCCGGACACACAGTCATATGGGTCGTGGTGGATCAGTTCTCTAAAATGGCCCATTTCGTTCCTATGGCTGGACTGCCCTCTGCCCAGGAACTCGCGGACGCTTATATACATCACATCTTCCGCTTGCATGGCTTTCCATCACACATCGTGTCCGATAGAGGAACTCAGTTCACCTCCCGCTTCTGGAGGGCTCTCTGTAAACATCTGGGAGTGACTTTGGACTTTTCTTCGGCCTACCATCCTCAGTCGAACGGCCAAGTGGAACGGGTCAATCAGATATTGACCTCTTTCTTACGTCACTACGTCAACGCCCATCATGACGATTGGTCCACGCTTCTTCCTTGGGCTGAATTCTCCCATAATCACCACGTCAGTGAGTCCTCCTCCAGTTCTCCCTTCCATGTCGTCTACGGACTTCAGCCGTCTGTCCCATTGCCGGTATCCTCTTCCTCGGACATCCCTGCTGCTGATGCAGTGCTCCGTGACTTTGCTACCATTTGGGACTCAGTTAAGGCGTCCCTTGCACGTGCATCCCTGCGGATGAAGAGACACGCGGACAAGAGACGTCTGGATCCTCCGTGTTTCTCTCCGGGAGATCTCGTCTGGCTTGCTTCCAAGTACATCCGACTGAAGATACCATCCTACAAGCTGGGACCTCGCTACATCGGACCGTTTAAAGTCCTCGGCAAGATCAATGAGGTCTCCTACAAACTGCAGCTCCCGGCCACGATGAGGATACCCAACTCCTTCCACGTCTCTCTGCTCAAGCCGGTTGTCCTTGGTCCCTTCTCCGCTGCCGCCAGTCCGGCTCCTCCCCCTATTGCTGAGGACGACATCTATGTGGTAAGGGATATCGTGGCCATGAAGACCGTACGAAGTCGACAGTTCTTCCTGGTGGACTGGGAAGGGTATGGTCCTGAGGATAGGTCCTGGGAGCCCAGGGAGAACGTGGGCACTCCTCTGATCCGTGCCTTCCTGTCCCGGTTGCGGGGAGGGGGGTGTGGGGGGGGGTACTGTCACGCTCCCCGGGTCCTCTGCTCCGTTCCCCGGGTCCTATGCTCCGCTCCCCGGCTCACCTGCCACGCTCCCCGCTCTCCAGCCTCCAGTCCCAGCGCTTCCCAGGCCTCCGCTCCCGGCGCCCGTCGGCTTCCCAGTCCATGGCCGGCTCTGCTGCGTCCTCCTCTCAGCTTCCTGTGTTGGCTTCTGGCACCCGGGCCGCGCGCATGCGCATTAGGGCGCGCGCGCGGTCACTGACCCTTTCTTAAAGGGCCAGTGTCCACGAACAGGAAATGATGCACACAGGTACAGGGTATATAGGGGGTTAATGTCCAAGGGAGCGGGGCCTGTTCTTCGTGTTTTCCCAAGCTAGGAGTCAGGTGTCCTTGTGTTCTGTGAGATACTTACCTCTCTGTCTTCTAGAGCCGATCCTGCATCGCCATCCGGTCCTGCTGTGTCTCGAACCCCGAACGCTGCCCATCTGCCATCCTGACAGTCCGCACCATCTCGGTTCCCTGCGGTGACCTGTCATCTCGCTCCAACGGTTCCGGATCCCGCCTGACATCATCACGGCTTCCGAACCTGAGCTCCGTCACCCGGACCACCATCAGTGACCTCGTGGTCCCAGGGACTTCTCCATTGTCTTCCAGTGCACGCACTGTTCTGCTACCTAAAGTGCTCCGGCTACCGGACTCCTTTCCCTCATCGGGGAGTTCGGCCCAGTGGATCCACCTCCCGAGTCTGCCCGTCCATCTGGCCCTAGCACATGCTTTCCAATAGAGTAGACGACCGATGAGTGAACCTGTTTGATAAAGGCTCGCCAATTTCAAATTAGGCACGAGCCTGAGCTTGTTCGTTCGGGCTCAGCAAACCCGAGCCCCTACACCAAAAGTCGGAAATGTTAGTTTCCGTTCTTTTTCAGCCTCCGAATGCTGGTGTAATGGATGTGTGAAGGCCAGCTGCCAATCCTGTGGCAGCGAGTGTACGAAAATCTCAGAGATTGTTAGCACATGTTGTTTGTTATCTGACAGTTCTCTGTTTCTGTAGCTGCAGACTCTAGGACCCTGAGAATATTTTAGGATTTCCTCTCTGTTGCCAGCCTCTGACTTCCTTTATAAACTTTAACCTGGGGTTGTTTGGCTGCTATTTATAGTTTGTTCCTGACTGAGCTGTGGAGAAGTTGTTTTTGTTACTCCAGACTCCTGTAGTTGCTGCAGCTCAGGTAAGTGTTGTTTTTGCTGTCTACCAGGACTCTGGTGATAGCTGTTGTGTTTCCCCTGTATTGTTCCCTTTTGTCCTCCTTTAGTGATAGTGGTGTTAATGAAGAGCTCATACCCTTCATCCTTACTTAGGGCCCATTTGCTAGGGTGAAATAGGGGCACAGGTATTCCAGCTAGGCAACAGGTGTATACCTGTATAGGGTTTGTTAGGACTGTGAGCGTGAGCTGCAGGTGATAGTCAGGGGTCACCACTTCTCCCATTCCCTAGCTATAAGGCATTCCTTCCCCCTTCCTGTGTGTTGTCCATTACAGCCGGTATGCCAGTATAGATTCTATCTCTGGCCGCGACAGCTGGCCGCGTTTCTAAAAATGCATTTTTAATATCATTTTGAGCACTTGTATAGGATCGTGGTACTGTTTAATGTGGGGATATGTCAAATCAGTGGAGAAGGCAGGGGCCCTCTACTGGGAGAATGCTTTCAGCGTTCGGTGCCATTTTTTTTTTAAACTTTATTTGTGGATGTTGCTTCAGCCAATCAAGGTACAGCTGTGGATACTGTAGCTACGTATTCTTGGTGGGCCTAATTAAGTTTTTAGTGCAGTATCTAAGAAGTGTTTATTGCCACGTCTCTGAGTCTGCTCTAAATAATGCACGGAAATAAATGTACAGGTATTGGTAGTGGTGCCTGCTGAAAAATTATTAGACAAGATTAAACAAGAGAAAAAAAGCTGTTATTCTAACTTTTCCGTGTCTGTTCAAAAATAGGCAATGAAACACTATTGTAGGTAGTGATACTTTTTCGTGCCTTCACAATATTGGCAACTCAGGCAGGAAATTAAAAATGTATCTTTTGAGTCACTTGTCTGGCAGGTGTGGGCATAGGCTGGAGAGTAGAGATGAGCGATGTTTGAATCGAACCGTTCACCAATTTCAAATTCGAGTGATTTTGGGCATTGTTCGAGTCTAGAGATGAGCGAACCGGTCGCGGTTCGGCTCGAGGTCGGTTCGCCGAACGGAGGTCCCGTTCGAGTTCGGTTCGTCGAACGTTCGACGAACCGAACTCGAACTGCATAGGAAACAATGGCAGGCAATCACAAACACATAAAAACACCTAGAAAACACCCTCAAAGGTGTCCAAAAGGTGATAAACAACTCACAACACAACACAAACACATGGGAAAGTGACAAGGACATATACTCATGCGAAAACAAAAGAGCTGTACAAGGAAAAAGAGGAGGAGACACAGATATATGAGTATATGCAAGGAAACATCGATGCCATTGCTGTGCAACTTGAGCCCTGCTCATTTTAGGCTTTTAATCTGGATAAATTGCCTGAGCTTCCCACGTACGCCTTGGGGATCTTGTCGTGTCCTGCAGCCAGCGTTCTCTCGGAACCTGTCTTCAGTGCTGCTGGGGGTCTGCTGGCAGATAAGCACACATGTCTGTCCACTGACAATGTGGACATGGCTCTCAGAGGACTTTTCTTCCCCTGGGTCAGCCAGGGGATGGGAAAGGCATACCTCCCAACCGTCCCGGATTCTGCGGGACTTGCACGATTTATCAGGGCTGTCCCGCACTCCCGCGGCTCACAGCTGATGTCCCGGCTCCTCCCCTCAGTGGAGTGAATAAATTAAATTAAATTATCATCGGCTCTGGATTTTCGGGGCGGCCGGGACTCGAACTCGTGGAGCTGTGATTCATTGTTTCAAAGGCAGCAGCTCTAACCACTGAGCTACTGCCTCTATTGAAACCAATAGGAAGATTTTGTTATCTTGACCTCTATACTGCAGGGGAGACACCAGAAGCAGGTTATTCAGCTGTAAAGATGGAGGGATGAATGGAGGGATAGAGGGATGAAAGGAGGGATAGAGGGAGGGATGGATGAATGGAGGGATAGAGGGATGAAAGGAGGGATAGAGGGAGGGATGGATGGATGATAGAGGGATGAATAGAGGGATAGAGGGAGGGATGGATGGATGATAGAGGGATGAATGGAGGGATAGAGGGATGAAAGGAGGGATAGAGGGAGGGATGGATGAATGATAGAGGGATGAATAGAGGGATGAATGGAGGGATAGAAGGAGGGATGAATGGAGGGATAGAGGGATGGATGGATGGATGATAGAGGGATGAATGGAGGGATAGAGGGAGGGATGGATGATAGAGGGATGAATGGAGGGATAGAGGGATGGATGGATGATAGAGGGATGAATGGAGGGATAGAAGGAGGGATGAATGGAGGGATAGAGGGATGAAAGGAGGGATAGAGGGATGGATGGATGGATGATAGAGGGATGAATGGAGGAATGAATGGAGGGATAGAGGGAGGGATGGATGCATGGATGATAGAGGGATGAATGGAGGGATAGAGGGATGGATGGATGGATGATAGAGGGATGAATGGAGGGATAGAGGGAGGGATGGATGGATGCTAGAGGGATGAATGGAGGGATAGAGGGAGGGATGAATGGAGGGATAGAGGCAGGGATGGATGGATGATAGAGGGATGAATGGAGGGATAGAGGGAGGGATGGATGGATGATAGAGGGATGAATGGAGGGATAGAGGGATGAATGGAGGGATAGAGGGAGGGATGGATGGATGATAGAGGGATGAATTGAGGGATGAATGGAGGGATAGAAGGAGGGATGAATGGAGGGATAGAGGGATGAAAGGAGGGATAGAGGAAGGGATGGATGGATGATAGAGGGATGAATGGAGGGATGAATGGAGGGATAGAGGGAGGGATGGATGCATGGATGATAGAGGGATGAATGGAGGGATAGAGGGATGGATGGATGGATGCTAGCGGGATGAATGGAGGGATATTGGGATGGATGCATGGATGATAGAGGGATGAATGGAGGGATAGAGGGATGGATGGATGATAGAGGGATGAAAGGAGGGATAGAGGGATGGATGGATGATAGAGGGATGAATGGAGGGATGAATGGAGGGATAGAGGGAGGGATGGATGCATGGATGATAGAGGGATGAATGGAGGGATAGAGGGATGGATGGATGATAGAGGGATGAATGGAGGGATAGAGGGAGGGATGGATGATAGAGGGATGAATGGAGGGATAGAGGGAGGGATGAATGGAGGGATAGAGGCAGGGATGGATGGATGATAGAGGGATGAATGGAGGGATGAATGGAGGGATAGAGGGAGGGATGGATGGATGATAGAGTGATGAATGGAGGGATAGAGGGAGGGATGGATGGATGATAGAGGGATGAATGGAGGGATAGAGGGAGGGATGAATGGAGGGATAGAGGCAGGGATGGATGGATGATAGAGGGATGAATGGAGGGATAGAGGGAGGGATGGATGGATGCTAGATGGATGAATGGAGGGATAGAGGGAGGGATGAATGGAGGGATAGAGGCAGGGATGGATGGATGATAGAGAGATGAATGGAGGGATAGAGGGAGGGATGGATGGATGATAGAGGGATGAATGGAGGGATAGAGGGATGAATGGAGGGATAGAGGGAGGGATGGATGGATGATAGAGGGATGAATGGAGGGATGAATGGAGGGATAGAAGGAGGGATGAATGGAGGGATAGAGGGATGAAAGGAGGGATAGAGGAAGGGATGGATGGATGATAGAGGGATGAATGGAGGGATGAATGGAGGGATAGAGGGAGGGATGGATGCATGGATGATAGAGGGATGAATGGAGGGATAGAGGGATGGATGGATGGATGCTAGAGGGATGAATGGAGGGATATTGGGATGGATGCATGGATGATAGAGGGATGAATGGAGGGATAGAGGGATGGATGGATGATAGAGGGATGAAAGGAGGGATAGAGGAATGGATGGATGATAGAGGGATGAATGGAGGGATGAATGGAGGGATAGAGGGAGGGATGGATGCATGGATGATAGAGGGATGAATGGAGGGATAGAGGGATGGATGGATGATAGAGGGATGAATGGAGGGATAGAGGGAGGGATGGATGATAGAGGGATGAATGGAGGGATAGAGGGAGGGATGAATGGAGGGATAGAGGCAGGGATGGATGGATGATAGAGGGATGAATGGAGGGATGAATGGAGGGATAGAGGGAGGGATGGATGGATGATAGAGTGATGAATGGAGGGATAGAGGGAGGGATGGATGGATGATAGAGGGATGAATGGAGGGATAGAGGGAGGGATGAATGGAGGGATAGAGGCAGGGATGGATGGATGATAGAGGGATGAATGGAGGGATAGAGGGAGGGATGAATGGAGGGATAGAGGCAGGGATGGATGGATGATAGAGGGATGAATGGAGGGATGAATGGAGGGATAGAGGGAGGGATGGATGGATGGATGATAGAGGGATGGATAGAGGGATGGATGGATGGATGATAGAGGGATGAATGGAGGGATAGAGGGAGGGATGGATGGATGATAGAGGGATGAATGGAGGGATAGAGGGATGAAAGGAGGGATAGAGGGATGGATGGATGATAGAGGGATGAATGGAGGGATAGAGGGAGGGATGGATGGATGATAGAGGGATGAATGGAGGGATGAATGGAGGGATAGAAGGAGGGATGAATGGAGGGATAGAGGGATGAAAGGAGGGATAGAGGGAGGGATGGATGCATGGATGATAGAGGGATGAATGGAGGGATGAATGGAGGGATAGAGGGAGGGATGGATGCTTGGATGATAGAGGGATGAATGGAGGGATAGAGGGATGAATGGAGGGATAGAGGGAGGGATAGAGGGAGGGATGGATGGATGATAGAGGGATGAATGGAGGGATAGAGGGAGGGATGAATGGAGGGATAGAGGGAGGGATGGATGGATGATAGAGGGATGAATGGGGGGATGAATGGAGGGATAGAGGGAGGGATGGGTGGATGAATGGAGGGATGAATGGAGGGTTAGAGGGATGAATGGAGGGATGAATGGAGAGATGAATGGAGAGATAGAGGGAGGGATGGATGATAGTGGGATGGATGGATGATAGAGGGATGGATGATAGAGGGATATATAGATACGCGACAGATAATAGATAGATAGAGATAGAATCATAGATAGATAGAATCATAGATAGAATCATAGATAGATAGATAGAGGGATAGAGATAGATAGATAGATAGATAAATACTGTATCTCAATGTTGGTGAAAGAGTCACATTCATTTGTTCCCATAAAACTACTATAAAGAAATGAGGAAAAAAATACAAATACAATTTTTTTTTTTTTTATTTTTATCTTCACCACCTTGGATTCAAACCAGCAACGTTCAAAACTTATGTCCAGCAACCTCCTGGCTTTCCTAGCTGCTCTAGCTGTTAAGCCACTAGGATTGATGATGTCAGAGGGAGGATTTCACATAAATGAACCTACAATGCAGCCATCTCTATGTCCTGTATTCTAGAGGGAGAGGAAAAGAGGATTTTTTTTTCTTCTAATAAAGTTACTAAAAATAATAAAAAAAAATAGAATAATGTAATTTTATTGCACTTTTTTATAAAATAATAAACATCACAAATCAGCAAATAAAAGGGACATATTTGGTGTCCCTGTAATCGTAATGACCTGAACAACACAGCGATCAGGATTATTTATGGGGATCGGTAAATGGCGGGAAAAAAAAGGCGCAATTTATTATTTTTCTTTATTAAAACCCATAAAAAATGTAATAAAAATGGATCACTGAGGCCGTGTTCACACATAGCGTAAATGCTGCATTTTTTTCTGCAGGTGTCCGCGCCACGAGTGCAATAACAATGTTCTCTGATTATTGCGTGTTTGCGGTATTTTTTATACATTGTCCCCCTTATTTGATACATATTTGTTGCTGATGTGAATCCTGAAGCTTATAAAGAAAGAAACACCAAATCCGCACCGTTCAGCAGCGTCTTTCCACGCACCAGGGGCGGAGATTTCAGGACGTCTCATCCACTTTGCTTGGACAATTAGTCCATATTCACATGTAGTGTAAATGCTGCATATTTTTCTGCTGTTTTTTTGCACATTTATTCTGCTGTGTTTAATTGTCCAAGTAAAGTGTATGTGGTTCCATGAAAAGACGCCGCTGAATTCTGCGGTTTTCGGGGGGGGGGGGGGGTTTCTCTGGAGGTTTCTATGTGGAGCTTAAAAAATGCAGGAAAAAGCTTCTCTGTACAATAAAAACACTTAAAAACGCAGATTCACATCTGAACCAAAAACGCATTAAATAATGGAGAAAAGGCAGAAAAAATGCAGCAAAAATGGAAAAAACAGAGAAGATTGTTATTGTGTAGTTTGGTGCAGACAGAAACAAAAAGAAACAGAATTTATGCAACGTGTGACCACGATTGATAGGCACAAATAAGCAACATGTCATATAGTGACACAGAAATATAAAAAAATTCTGACTGCTATGAATATGAATGAACAGTCCGGGGCATCTGCTGAATGACCCTTACTTCCAAATGGGTGTGGCTAGGGGTGTGGCTAGGGGCGTGGTCAAAATTTGTCCCTCTTTCCTTTCTTGAAAAGTTGGGAGGTATGGGAAAGGCACGCGTATTTTTGAGAGTGCTTCATGCAAAGCATCTGTTTCATTTTGAAAAGGGGGATCAAGTGATGCCAGTCAAGTGGGGTGTGTGTGGCCCAATTAGTGGCAACGAGGGAGACTGTGGTTGGAGTCCCCTCGCTGTGTTTCTAAAAGAACCAAGATGAACAAGTCATGGCTCTAAGAGGACTTTTCTTCCCCTGGGTCATCCAGGGGATGGGAAAGACACGCGTATTTTTGAGAGTGCTTCATGCAAAGCATCTTTTTCTTTTTCAAAAGGGGGGTCAAGTGATGCCAGTCAAGTGGGGTGTGTGTGGCCCAATTAGTGGCAACAAGGGAGACTGTGGTTGGAGTCCCCTCGCTGTGTTTCTAAAAGAACCAAGATGAACAAGTCATGGCTCTCAGAGGACTTTTCTTCCCCTGGGTCAGCCAGGGGACGGGAAAGGCACGAGTATTTTTGAGAGTGCTTCATGCAAAGCATCTGTTTCATTTTGAAAAGGGGGATCAAGTGATGCCAGTCAAGTGCGGTGTGTGTGGCCCAATTAGTGGCAACGAGGGAGACTGTGTTTGGAGTCCCCTCGCTGTGTTTCTAAAAGAACCAAGATGAACAAGTCATGGCTCTCAGAGGACTTTTCTTCCCCTGGGTCATCCAGGGGACGGGAAAGACACGTGTATTTTTGAGAGTGCTTCATGCAAAGCATCTTATTCTTTTTCAAAAGGGGGGTCAAGTGATGCCAGTCAAGTGGGGTGTGTGTGGCCCAATTAGTGGCAACAAGGGAGACTGTGGTTGGAGTCCCCTCGCTGTGTTTCTAAAATAACCAAGATGAACAAGTCATGGCTCTCAGAGGACTTTTCTTCCCCTGGGTTATCCAGGGGACGGGAAAGACACGCGTATTTTTGAGAGTGCTTCATGCAAAGCATCTTTTTCTTTTTCAAAAGGGGGGTCAAGTGATGCCAGTTAAGTGGGGTGTGTGTGGCCCAATTAGTGGCAACGAGGGAGACTGTGGTTGGAGTCCCCTCGCTGTGTTTCTAAAAGAACCATGATGAACAAGTCATGGCTCTCAGAGGACTTTTCTTCCCCTGGGTCATCCAGGGGACGGGAAAGACACGCGTATTTTTGAGAGTGCTTCATGCAAAGCATCTTTTTCTTTTTCAAAAGGGGGGTCAAGTGATGCCAGTCAAGTGCGGTGTGTGTGGCCCAATTAGTGGCAACAAGGGAGACTGTGGTTGGAGTCCCCTCGCTGTGTTTCTAAAAGAACCAAGATGAACAAGTCATGGCTCTGAGAGGACTTTTCTTCCCCTGGGTCATCCAGGGGACGGGAAAGACACGGGTATTTTTGAGAGTGCTTCATGCAAAGCATCTTTTTCTTTTTCAAAAGGGGGGTCAAGTGATGTTAGTCAAGTGGAGTGTGTGTGGCCTAATTAGTGGCAACGAGGGAGACTGTGGTTGGAGTCCCCTCGCTGTGTTTTACATGATTTTCGAAGGGCATGACATGCCTAAGAGGTTGAGTTTCATCATCTGCAACTTGTCGGCAACGGAAAGGCTGCCTTTACACCCTTTTGAGACCGAGGATTTTTGAGACCTTATGCCCATTGCAGTGCCCCAAGAGCCGATGGCCAGTCGTCACTCCTTCTCCAAGAAAGGCGTGCCCGCGCTACCACAGCAGGTCGTACACAACCTCACCGATTCCTTGAGAAACTCTGTGTGTGACAGGGTGCATTTCACCACAGATACTTGGACCAGTAAGCATGGACAGGAGAGTTACATGTTGCTGACTGGGCACTGGGTAACTATGGTGAGAGATGGAGAAGGGTTTGCTGTACAAGTCTTGCCGTCCCCACGACTTGTGTGTCAATCCTTCCTCTGTATGTACAAGTTCCTCCACTGCGTCTGCCTCCTTAACCTCCTGTGGGTCCTCCACCTCGGCCCAAACCCTGTGTGGTCAGGCCACCCTTCCTTGTAACTGCGCCCAAGGAATCCCACACACCTCCTTACTATGCTGGCAGCAGAGCTCAAGGCCATCAGGCGGTCAAATGTTTACTTTGAAATGTAGGGGAAATGTGAGACAACACTGAGGAATTGTGGACGGTTAGCTCTGGAGAGTGAGACCGAGTTTCATCAATGGATGTCTACACTCAACCAGCAGTCAGGGAAGGTCGGGTGCGCCAATGATGCAAACCAGTCTGCGACCCTTCTTCAGGGCAATGTGACACACGTGCCTTGTATGGCTCACGTGTTGAACCTGGTTGTCCAGCAATTTTTAAAACACTATCCCGGCCTACATGGCCTTCTGCAGAGGGCACAGTGTAACGCCTGCCTGGATCGACACACTCAGATGGGCTGTAAAGGATAGGCTAGAGGCAAGCCACTCACCAAGCTGGACACCCAGAACCCTGAAACCCTTTAACCCCTATACAGTGATTTGGAATTACACAGGGCCCAAGTTGATCAATACCTGTGGAAGGCTGCAGTTCCAGAGAATAGTAGTTATGCAGGGTCAAAAACATTAATTGAGGAAGAGGAACAGAATGGGATGGCCAGGACTTAATCAGAAAACAAGCAGAGGTGAAATGCGGATCGGCCACCGAGGTACATAAACAGCAAGCAGGAAAAGTAGTCAGGTAACAAGCACACAAACTCATAAAACTGAACTGGGGGTAACAGTAACAAGAGGTTCATAGCTTTGTCTGGCAGTGGTCTGCAGACAGGAGGGGCCTAAAAAAGGGTGTGGTGTCTTCCCATTGGTTGTAGCTGAATGATGGTACTTCATCTGTGAGATACCGACCACCTACATTCAGCCTGTGGTTCTGTATCTGTCAAGGTAACGCAACCCAGTGGGTGACCATAACCTGCGTCCACCTGCGCCGCAGGCATCGACTCCTTTCCCATCATCAGCACTATGCACGAAAGGAACACGTTGTCACCTGGCGACCGGAGTACAAATTGATTGAGTGGACTACGTTGGTGACTTAACAGCCATGTGCGGCAATGATGCAAACCTGTCTGCGGCCCTTCATCAGGGCAATGTGACACACGTGCCTTGTATGGCTCACGTGTTGAATCTTATTCTCCAGCAATTTTTAAAATACCATCCCGGCCTACATGGCCTTGTGCAGCGGGCACGCTGCTATGTGCCCACTTTCATCCTTCGCACCCAGCAGCTCAACAACTTTCATCGCTCCGGAAGTCTTAGGGTCTGGCGGTTAAACGCCTGAAATGCGATGTTCCGACACGCAGGAATTTGAATCTGCACGTTTCAGCGTCTGTGGCAACACCGCAGAGCCCTGCTGAAATATGGTATGACGTATACCCTGGGCTAACTTGATCCAGAGGTGGTGCAGATCACGCTGCTGGAGTGGTGTCAGATCAAGGACCTATGCACCCTTCTACACAGTTTACAAATATCGATGAAGATCTTTAGCACTGGCGATGCCATTCTCAGCGTGACAATTCTGGTCATCTACAAGATGGAGCACACTGTATGCATTATTCGGAGTCAGGTGTTGGTCCAAGAGGAAGGGGAGGAAGTACAGGAGGAGTCATATGCAGAAGGGATAATAAGATCTACAAGGTCCAGACGGTGAGCGGCACCTAGGCGGAAGTCAAGGGACGGTGGGGGAGAGGGATTAACAAGGGCGCATAGTATCAGCAAAAATTGTTGAGGAAGGTGCAGGAGCCCATGAAGAAATGGAGGACGAACTGGCGATGGGCATGGAAGACTCAGCAGATGAGTGAGAGCTTGCTCACATTTCGGTTGTGCGAGGTTGGGGGGAGAGGGCAGAGGAAGGAGGCACGATTCTCACCTCTCTGCCACCAACACACCAAGGACTTGGTCCTCCTGGATGCACAAGACACATGAGCGCCTTCTTGCTGCACTACCTACAACATGACCCTCGGATTGCACGAATTCGAAGTAATGCTAACTACTGGGTTGCCACACTGTTAGATCCCTGGTACAAGACAAAATTTGGCGAAATAATTCCTGCCATAGAAATGGACGCACGTATACAGGAGTATCTGCAGAAGGTGGTACGCAATCTTAGATCTGCTTTTCCACTAAACACCAGTGCTGCACAGAGTGAATCTCAACGCTTTGTCATGGATAGGAGGAAATGGCCTTTTACTTGTCCACATCTGAGGGACCGAGGGCTGGCTGCTGTGCTGAGATGGCATTGAGTACGGTGTCCCTGCAGAGTTGCACTTTTGGTCATATACCAAATGAGTTGAAAAAGGACAAATGCTGGTGGAAAGGGTAACAGGTGTGTTGGAAAGGGGAAAAAAGTTTTTGTCCGTGGGTTTGGTGGTTAAGCAAAAGTAACATTTGATGAAGAAACACCATCTGTTACGGTGGGACTGGCAGATTTGGATAAGGTGGTATATACTATGTTACCGCTATATAACGAAAATTAATAAGAAAAGAAAGAGAAAGGTATATATCCCCATCAGCAGTCAATGTCCACCGTGCTCCCAGATGGAAAAGGAGAGGTTGGCAACTGGAAGGTTAGGTGGAGGATACAGATCTGTGTGGCTATGAAACTAATAGTTGCCTGAACCGAGTTAGACGCCACTCGGATCTTGAGACTGGGAGCCCTGTTAGCGTCACAGGGTCCACACGCCCACCCAGCCCAGGAACTCCCTGTTAACATCACAGGGGCCATTCAGTACCCTGACCGTGTGCATTGGGGCCACACCTGTGGACAGCAGGCGCATCAGCAGCAGCAGGCCTGTTAATGCCACTGGGCTGCACAAGCAGGACTTGTAGGACAGGAGCTGGTCTTAAACGTTCTGCATTACCAACTGTGGTGGCGGCCTGCATCGACGCCCTATCCCTGCCTACCTCTGGCCTAAAGCCGCAATGGGTTCAACACATGGAGGTGTGCTCTTTCGGAGCATAATAGAAGACTGCGCACCTCCTTGTTGGCTCCAGCCCGTTTTATAACCTTGGTCCGCCCCAAACCAGAGTGGACCACAATGCACCTCCTGGAGACAAAAGCAGAGTGACACGTCATGAGTGGCATAACTAGCGTCCTATTTGGAATCGAAACTTCAATAATGACCTCATGGCTGCCACGACACAAACACCTCACCAGTCATCGTCTGACCATCAATAATGAGGTGACAAGTCATGGGGGCGGGCCTCTGCAAGCCATTTGGGAGTGGCCTGGCCACATCGTCAGGACACCTGATGCCCTGTGGTCTATATGGGCCCCCCCACATCAGGGGCAGGGCCAAAGAGTTCATTACCGGACCTAGTTTCTGATGCAGTAAGTGCCTGAGCATGGTCAGTTGCATGAAATAGAGTCTCTGAAAAAAGACTATCAGCTTTAGCATGGTGTCTCGGCACAAAACAAGACTTAGACCCGACACGGAATGCAAGTACCTGTGCAAAGAGGCTTTTCACACTAAGTGTGGGAGCATGCGCTGTATCCCGAAATGAAGACTTAGCGTCAGGAATGGCACAGTCAGGCTGAGCATACTCACTAGGCGAAACACTGTAGTTAGGCTGCAGCTGGGGTAAATCGGCACACGCATGCGCACTAGCTGCCTCTCCACACTTAGACGTGCAGGAGAAATTGCTCTTCGGGTGTGGACTTGTAGATGCTGTCTATGAACAGAAGGAAAAGATAAAGGAAGCCTCACTTTCTATCCCTCCGAATTATCAAATGCAGGAATGAATTCCCTGAGTTTGCTATAACATTAGCGTAGCAAAATGTGCATGAGGGTGTCATGCAGAGGTGCTAGAAATAGCTTGGCACCAGTGGGACAATAATGAAATACAACATCCAGTTCTATGATGCCACTAAATGACAGTATTTTTTGCTATCATTATAGCTTATTAAAAACAGAGCAGGAGGGTGTCCTGCAAAGATGCTAGAAATAGCTTGGCACCAGTTAGACAATAATGAAATACAACATCCAGTTCTATGATGCCACTAAATGGCAGTATTTTTTGCTATCATTATAGCTTATTAAAAACAGAGCAGGAGGGTGTCATGCAGAGGTGCTAGAAATAGCTTGGCACCAGTGGGGCACTAATGGAGTACAACAGACACTTTTAGGATGCCACTAAGTTTACTCAGTGTTTGCTAGTATAATGGCTTAGTAACAATGAGTTTGAGTGTGCAATGCAGGCAGAGGTGCTGCAAATATCTTTGCACTAGTGGGACAATACAGAAGTCCAATAGCCACGTTTAGGATGCCACTAAGTTCACTCAGTGTTTGCTAGTATAATGGCTTAGTAACAATGAGTTTGAGTGTGCAATGCAGGCAGACGTGCTGCAAATATCTTTGCACTAGTGGGACAATACAGAAGTCCAATAGCCACGTTTAGGATGCCACTAAGTTCACTCAGTGTTTACTAGTATAATGGCTTAGTAACAATGAGTTTGAGTGTGCAATACAGGCAGACGTGCTGCAAATATCTTTGCACTAGTGGGACAATACAGAAGTCCAATAGCCACGCTTAGGATGCCACTAAGTTCACTCAGTGTTTGCTAGTATAATGGCTTAGTAACAATGAGTTTGAGTGTGCAATGCAGGCAGACGTGCTGCAAATATCCTTGCACTAGTGGGACAATACAGAAGTCCAATAGCCACGTTTAGGATGCCACTAAGTTCACTCAGTGTTTGCTAGTATAATGGCTTAGTAACAATGAGTTTGAGTGTGCAATGCAGGCAGAGGTGCTGCAAATATCTTTGCACTAGTGGGACAATACAGAAGTCCAATAGCCACGTTTAGGATGCCACTAAGTTCACTCAGTGTTTGTTAGTATAATGGCTTAGTAACAATGAGTTTGAGTGTGCAATGCAGGCAGACGTGCTGCAAATATCTTTGCACTAGTGGGACAATACAGAAGTCCAATAGCCACGTTTAGGATGCCACTAAGTTCACTCAGTGTTTACTAGTATAATGGCTTAGTAACAATGAGTTTGAGTGTGCAATACAGGCAGACGTGCTGCAAATATCTTTGCACTAGTGGGACAATACAGAAGTCCAATAGCCACGCTTAGGATGCCACTAAGTTCACTCAGTGTTTGCTAGTATAATGGCTTAGTAACAATGAGTTTGAGTGTGCAATGCAGGCAGAGGTGCTGCAAATATCTTTGCACTAGTGGGACTATACAGAAGTCCAATAGCCACGTTTAGGATGCCAATAAGTTCACTCAGTGTTTGCTAGTATAATGGCTTAGTAACAATGAGTTTGAATGTGCAATGCAGGCCGAGGTGCTGCAAATATCTTTGCACTAGTGGGACTATACAGAAGTCCAATAGCCACGTTTAGGATGTCACTAAGTTCACTCAGTGTTTGCTAGTAGAATAGCTTAGTAACAATGAGTTTGAGTGTGCAATGCAGGCAGAGGTGCTGCAAATATCTTTGCACTAGTGGGACGACACAGAAGTCCAATAGCCATGTTTAGGATGCCACTAAGTTCACTCAGTGTTTGCTAGTATAATGGCTTAGTAACAATGAGTTTGAGTGTGCAATGCAGGCAGACGTGCTGCAAATATCTTTGCACTAGTGGGACGATACAGAAGTCCAATAGCCACGTTTAGGATGCCACTAAGTTCACTCAGTGTTTGCTAGTATAATGGCTTAGTAACAATGAGTTTGAGTGTGCAATGCAGGCAGACGTGCTGCAAATATCTTTGCACTAGTGGGACGATACAGAAGTCCAATAGCCACGTTTAGGATGCCACTAAGTTCACTCAGTGTTTGCTAGTATAATGGCTTAGTAACAATGAGTTTGAGTGTGCAATGCAGGCAGACATGCTGCAAATATCTTTGCACTAGTGGGACAATACAGAAGTCCAATAGCCACGTTTAGGATGCCACTAAGTTCACTCAGTGTTTGCAAGTATAATGGCTTAGTAACAATGAGTTTGACTGTGCAATGCAGGCAGAGGTGCTGCAAATATCTTTGCACTAGTGGGACAATACAGAAGTCCAATAGCCACGTTTAAGATGCCACTAAGTTCACTCAGTGTTTGCAAGTATAATGGCTTAGTAACAATGAGTTTGACTGTGCAATGCAGGCAGAGGTGCTGCAAATATCTTTGCACTAGTGGGACTATACAGAAGTCCAATAGCCACGTTTAGGATGCCACTAAGTTCACTCAGTGTTTGCTAGTATAATGGCTTAGTAACAATGAGTTTGAGTGTGCAATGCAGGCAGAGGTGCTGCAAATATCTTTGCACTAGTGGGACTATGCAGAAGTCCAATAGCCACGTTTAGGATGCCACTAAGTTCACTCAGTGTTTGCTAGTATAATGGCTTAGTAACAATGAGTTTGAGTGTGCAATGCAGGCAAAGGTGCTGCAAATATCTTTGCACTTGTGGGACGATACAGAAGTCCAACAGCCACGTTTAGGATGCCACTAAGTTCACTCAGTGTTTGCTAGTATAATGGCTTAGTAACAATGAGTTTGAGTCTGCAATGCAGGCAGAGGTGCTGCAAATATCTTTGCACTAGTGGGACTATACAGAAGTCCAATAGCCACGTTAAGGATGCCACTAAGTTCACTCAGTGTTTGCTAGTATAATGGCTTAGTAACAATGAGTTTGAGTCTGCAATGCAGGCAGACGTGCTGCAAATATCTTTGCACTAGTAGGACAATACAGAAGTCCAATAGCCACGTTTAGGATGCAACTAAGTTCACTCAGTGTTTGCTAGTATAATGGCTTAGCAACAATGAGTTTGAGTGTGCAATGCAGGCAGACGTGCTGCAAATATCTTTGCACTAGTGGGACAATACAGAAGTCCAATAGCCACGTTTAGGATGCCACTAAGTTCACTCAGTGTTTGCTAGTATAATGGCTTAGTAACAATGAGTTTGAGTGTGCAATGCAGGCAGAGGTGCTGCAAATATCTTTGCACTAGTGGGACTATACAGAAGTCCAATAGCCACGTTTAGGATGCCACTAAGTTCACTCAGTGTTTGCTAGTATAATGGCTTAGTAACAATGAGTTTGAGTGTGCAATGCAGGCAGAGGTGCTGCAAATATCTTTGCACTAGTGGGACAATACAGAAGTCCAATAGCCACGTTTAGGATGCCACTAAGTTCACTCAGTGTTTGCTAGTATAATGGCTTAGTAACAATGAGTTGGAGTGTGCAATGCAGGCAGACGTGCTGCAAATATCTTTGCACTTGTGGGACGATACAGAAGTCCAACAGCCACGTTTAGGATAACACTAAGTTCACTCAGTGTTTGCTAGTATAATGGCTTAGTAACAATGAGTTGGAGTGTGCAATGCAGGCAGACGTGCTGCAAATATCTTTGCACTAGTGAGACAATACAGAACTCCAATAGCCACGTTTAGGATGCCACTAAGTTCACTCAGTGTTTGCTAGTATAATGGCTTAGTAACAATGAGTTTGAGTGTGCAATGCAGGCAGAGGTGCTGCAAATATCTTTGCAGTAGTGGGACTATACAGAAGTCCAATAGCCACGTTTAGGATGCCACTAAGTTCACTCAGTGTTTGCTAGTATAATGGCTTAGTAACAATGAGTTTGAGTGTGCAATGCAGGCAGAGGTGCTGTAAATATCTTTGCACTAGTGGGACGATACAGAAGTCCAATAGCCACGTTTACGATGCCACTAAGTTCACTCAGTGTTTTCTAGTATAATGGCTTAGTAACAATGAGTTTGAGAGTGCAATGCAGGCAGAGGTGCTGCAAATATCTTTGCACTAGTGGGACGATACAGAAGTCCAATAGCCACGTTTAGGATGCCACTAAGTTCACTCAGTGTTTGCTAGTATAATGGCTTAGTAACAATGAGTTTGAGTGTGCAATGCAGGCAGACGTGCTGCAAATATCTTTGCACTAGTGGGACAATACAGAAGTCCAATAGCCACGTTTAGGATGCCACTATGTTCACTCAGTGTTTGCTAGTATAATGGCTTAGTAACAATGAGTTTGAGTGTGCAATGCAGGCAGACGTGCTGCAAATATCTTTGCACTAGTGGGACAATACAGAAGTCCAATAGCCACGTTTAGGATGCCACTAAGTTCACTCAGTGTTTGCTAGTATAATGGCTTAGTAACAATGAGTTGGAGTGTGCAATGTAGGCAGACGTGCTGCAAATATCTTTGCACTAGTGGGACAATACAGAACTCCAATAGCCACGTTTAGGATGCCACTAAGTTCACTCAGTGTTTGCTAGTATAATGGCTTAGTAACAATGAGTTTGAGTGTGCAATGCAGGCAGAGGTGCTGCAAATATCTTTGCACTAGTGGGACTATACAGAAGTCCAATAGCCACGTTTAGGATGCCACTAAGTTCACTCAGTGTTTGCTAGTATAATGGCTTAGTAACAATGAGTTTGAGTGTGCAATGCAGGCAGAGGTGCTGTAAATATTTTTGCACTAGCGGGACGATACAGAAGTCCAATAGCCACATTAAGGATGCCACTAAGTTCACTCAGTGTTTCCTAGTATAATGGCTTAGTAACAATGAGTTTGAGTGTGCAATGCAGGCAGACGTGCTGCAAATATCTTTGCACTAGTGGGACGATACAGAAGTCCAATAGCCACGTTTAGGATGCCACTAAGTTCACTCAGTGTTTGCTAGTATAATGGCTTAGTAACAATGAGTTTGAGTGTGCAATGCAGGCCGAGGTGCTGCAAATATCTTTGCACTTGTGGGACGATACAGAAGTCCAACAGCCACGTTTAGGATGCCACTAAGTTCACTCAGTGTTTGCTAGTATAATGGCTTAGTAACAATGAGTTGGAGTGTGCAATGCAGGCAGACGTGCTGCAAATATCTTTGCACTTGTGGGACGATACAAAAGTCCAACAGCCACGTTTAGGATGCCACTAAGTTCACTCAGTGTTTGCTAGTATAATGGCTTAGTAACAATGAGTTTGAGTGTGCAATGCAGGCAGACGTGCTGCAAATATCTTTGCACTAGTGGGACAATACAGGAGTCCAATAGCCACGTTTAGGATGCCACTAAGTTCACTCAGTGTTTGCTAGTATAATGGCTTAGTAACAATGAGTTTGAGTTTGCAATGCAGGCAGAGGTGCTGCAAATATCTTTGCACTAGTGGGACTATACAGAAGTCCAATAGCCACGTTTAGGATGCCACTAAGTTCACTCAGTGTTTGCTAGTATAATGGCTTAGTAACAATGAGTTTGAGTGTGCAATGCAGGCAGAGGTGCTGCAAATATCTTTGCAGTAGTGGGACTATACAGAAGTCCAATAGCCACGTTTAGGATGCCACTAAGTTCACTCAGTGTTTGCTGGTATAATGGCTTAGTAACAATGAGTTTGAGTGTGCAATGCAGGCAGAGGTGCTGCAAATATCTTTGCACTAGTGGGACGATACAGAAGTCCAATAGCCACGTTTAGGATGCCACTAAGTTCACTCAGTGTTTGCTAGTATAATGGATTAGTAACAATGAGTTTGAGTGCGCAATGCAGGCAGAGGTGCTGCAAATATCTTTGCTCTAGTGGGACTATACAGAAATCCAATAGCCACGTTTAGGATGCCACTAAGTTCACTCAGTGTTTGCTAGTATAATGGCTTAGTAACAATGAGTTTGAGTGTGCAATGCAGGCCGAGGTGCTGCAAATATCTTTGCACTTGTGGGACGATACAGAAGTCCAACAGCCACGTTTAGGATGCCACTAAGTTCACTCAGTGTTTGCTAGTATAATGGCTTAGTAACAATGAGTTTGAGTGTGCAATGCAGGCCGAGGTGCTGCAAATATCTTTGCACTTGTGGGACGATACAGAAGTCCAACAGCCACGTTTTAAGTTCACTCAGTGTTTGCTAGTATAATGGCTTAGTAACAATGAGTTGGAGTGTGCAATGCAGGCAGACGTGCTGCAAATATCTTTGCACTTGTGGACGGTACAAAAGTCCAACAGCCACGTTTAGGATGCCACTAAGTTCACTCAGTGTTTGCTAGTATAATGGCTTAGTAACAATGAGTTTGAGTGTGCAATGCAGGCAGACGTGCTGCAAATATCTTTGCACTAGTGGGACAATACAGAAATCCAATAGCCACGTTTAGGATGCCACTAAGTTCACTCAGTGTTTGCTAGTATAATGGCTTAGTAACAATGAGTTTGAGTGTGCAATGCAGGCAGAGGTGCTGCAAATATCTTTGCAGTAGTGGGACTATACAGAAGTCCAATAGCCACGTTTAGGCTGCCACTAAGTTCACTCAGTGTTTGATGGTATAATGGCTTAGTAACAATGAGTTTGAGTGTGCAATGCAGGCAGAGGTGCTGCAAATATCTTTGCACTAGTGCGACGATACAGAAGTCCAATAGCCACGTTTAGGATGCCACTAAGTTCACTCAGTGTTTGCTAGTATAATGGATTAGTAACAATGAGTTTGAGTGCGCAATGCAGGCAGAGGTGCTGCAAATATCTTTGCACTAGTGGGACTATACAGAAATCCAATAGCCACGTTTAGGATGCCACTAAGTTCACTCAGTGTTTGCTAGTATAATGGCTTAGTAACAATGAGATTGAGTGTGCAATGCAGGCAGAAGTGCTGCAAATATCTTTGCACTAGTGGGACTATACAGAAGTCCAATAGCCACGTTTAGGATGCCACTAAGTTCACTCAGTGTTTTCTAGTATAATGGCTTAGTAACAATGAGTTTGAGTGTGCAATGCAGGCAGATGTGCTGCAAATATCTTTGCACTAGTGGGACAATACAGAAGTCCAATAGCCACGTTTAGGATGCCACTAAGTTCACTCAGTGTTTGCTAGTATAATGGCTTAGTAACAATGAGTTTGAGTGTGCAATGCAGGCAGACGTGCTGCAAATATCTTTGCACTAGTGGGACTATACAGAAGTCCAATAGCCACGTTTAGGATGCCACTAAGTTCACTCAGTGTTTGCTAGTATAATGGCTTAGTAACAATGAGTTTGAATGTGCAATGCAGGCAGAGGTGCTGCAAATATCTTTGCACTAGTGGGACTATACAGAAGTCCAATAGCCACGTTTAGGATGTCACTAAGTTCACTCAGTGTTTGCTAGTAGAATAGCTTAGTAACAATGAGTTTGAGTGTGCAATGCAGGCAGAGGTGCTGCAAATATCTTTGCACTAGTGGGACAATACAGAAGTCCAATAGCCACGTTTAGGATGCCACTAAGTTCACTCAGTGTTTGCTAGTATAATGGCTTAGTAACAATGAGTTTGAGTGTGCAATGCAGGCAGACGTGCTGCAAATATCTTTGCACTAGTGGGACAATACAGAAGTCCAATAGCCACGTTTAGGATGCCACTAAGTTCACTCAGTGTTTGCTAGTATAATGGCTTAGTAACAATGAGTTTGAGTGTGCAATGCAGGCAGAGGTGCTGCAAATATCTTTGCACTAGTGGGACTATACAGAAGTCCAATAGCCACGTTTAGGATGCCACTAAGTTCACTCAGTGTTTGCTAGTATAATGGCTTAGTAACAATGAGTTTGAGTGTGCAATGCAGGCAGAGGTGCTGTAAATATCTTTGCACTAGTGGGACGATACAGAAGTCCAATAGCCACGTTTAGGATGCCACTAAGTTCACTCAGTGTTTTCTAGTATAATGGCTTAGTAACAATGAGTTTGAGAGTGCAATGCAGGCAGAGGTGCTGCAAATATCTTTGCACTAGTGGGACGATACAGAAGTCCAATAGCCACGTTTAGGATGCCACTAAGTTCACTCAGTGTTTGCTAGTATAATGGCTTAGTAACAATGAGTTTGAGTGTGCAATGCAGGCAGACGTGCTGCAAATATCTTTGCACTAGTGGGACAATACAGAAGTCCAATAGCCACGTTTAGGATGCCACTATGTTCACTCAGTGTTTGCTAGTATAATGGCTTAGTAACAATGAGTTTGAGTGTGCAATGCAGGCAGACGTGCTGCAAATATCTTTGCACTAGTGGGACAATACAGAAGTCCAATAGCCACGTTTAGGATGCCACTAAGTTCACTCAGTGTTTGCTAGTATAATGGCTTAGTAACAATGAGTTGGAGTGTGCAATGTAGGCAGACGTGCTGCAAATATCTTTGCACTAGTGGGACAATACAGAACTCCAATAGCCACGTTTAGGATGCCACTAAGTTCACTCAGTGTTTGCTAGTATAATGGCTTAGTAACAATGAGTTTGAGTGTGCAATGCAGGCAGAGGTGCTGCAAATATCTTTGCACTAGTGGGACTATACAGAAGTCCAATAGCCACGTTTAGGATGCCACTAAGTTCACTCAGTGTTTGCTAGTATAATGGCTTAGTAACAATGAGTTTGAGTGTGCAATGCAGGCAGAGGTGCTGTAAATATTTTTGCACTAGCGGGACGATACAGAAGTCCAATAGCCACGTTTAGGATGCCACTAAGTTCACTCAGTGTTTCCTAGTATAATGGCTTAGTAACAATGAGTTTGAGTGTGCAATGCAGGCAGACGTGCTGCAAATATCTTTGCACTAGTGGGACGATACAGAAGTCCAATAGCCACGTTTAGGATGCCACTAAGTTCACTCAGTGTTTGCTAGTATAATGGCTTAGTAACAATGAGTTTGAGTGTGCAATGCAGGCCGAGGTGCTGCAAATATCTTTGCACTTGTGGGACGATACAGAAGTCCAACAGCCACGTTTAGGATGCCACTAAGTTCACTCAGTGTTTGCTAGTATAATGGCTTAGTAACAATGAGTTGGAGTGTGCAATGCAGGCAGACGTGCTGCAAATATCTTTGCACTTGTGGGACGATACAAAAGTCCAACAGCCACGTTTAGGATGCCACTAAGTTCACTCAGTGTTTGCTAGTATAATGGCTTAGTAACAATGAGTTTGAGTGTGCAATGCAGGCAGACGTGCTGCAAATATCTTTGCACTAGTGGGACAATACAGAAATCCAATAGCCACGTTTAGGATGCCACAAAGTTCACTCAGTGTTTGCTAGTATAATGGCTTAGTAACAATGAGTTTGAGTTTGCAATGCAGGCAGAGGTGCTGCAAATATCTTTGCACTAGTGGGACTATACAGAAGTCCAATAGCCACGTTTAGGATGCCACTAAGTTCACTCAGTGTTTGCTAGTATAATGGCTTAGTAACAATGAGTTTGAGTGTGCAATGCAGGCAGAGGTGCTGCAAATATCTTTGCAGTAGTGGGACTATACAGAAGTCCAATAGCCACGTTTAGGATGCCACTAAGTTCACTCAGTGTTTGCTGGTATAATGGCTTAGTAACAATGAGTTTGAGTGTGCAATGCAGGCAGAGGTGCTGCAAATATCTTTGCACTAGTGGGACGATACAGAAGTCCAATAGCCACGTTTAGGATGCCACTAAGTTCACTCAGTGTTTGCTAGTATAATGGATTAGTAACAATGAGTTTGAGTGCGCAATGCAGGCAGAGGTGCTGCAAATATCTTTGCACTAGTGGGACTATACAGAAATCCAATAGCCACGTTTAGGATGCCACTAAGTTCACTCAGTGTTTGCTAGTATAATGGCTTAGTAACAATGAGTTTGAGTGTGCAATGCAGGCCGAGGTGCTGCAAATATCTTTGCACTTGTGGGACGATACAGAAGTCCAACAGCCACGTTTAGGATGCCACTAAGTTCACTCAGTGTTTGCTAGTATAATGGCTTAGTAACAATGAGTTTGAGTGTGCAATGCAGGCCGAGGTGCTGCAAATATCTTTGCACTTGTGGGACGATACAGAAGTCCAACAGCCACGTTTTAAGTTCACTCAGTGTTTGCTAGTATAATGGCTTAGTAACAATGAGTTGGAGTGTGCAATGCAGGCAGACGTGCTGCAAATATCTTTGCACTTGTGGATGGTACAAAAGTCCAACAGCCACGTTTAGGATGCCACTAAGTTCACTCAGTGTTTGCTAGTATAATGGCTTAGTAACAATGAGTTTGAGTGTGCAATGCAGGCAGACGTGCTGCAAATATCTTTGCACTAGTGGGACAATACAGAAATCCAATAGCCACGTTTAGGATGCCACTAAGTTCACTCAGTGTTTGCTATTATAATGGCTTAGTAACAATGAGTTTGAGTTTGCAATGCAGGCAGAGGTGCTGCAAATATCTTTGCACTAGTGGGACTATACAGAAGTCCAATAGCCACGTTTAGGATGCCACTAAGTTCACTCAGTGTTTGCTAGTATAATGGCTTAGTAACAATGAGTTTGAGTGTGCAATGCAGGCAGAGGTGCTGCAAATATCTTTGCAGTAGTGGGACTATACAGAAGTCCAATAGCCACGTTTAGGATGCCACTAAGTTCACTCAGTGTTTGCTGTATAATGGCTTAGTAACAATGAGTTTGAGTGTGCAATGCAGGCAGAGGTGCTGCAAATATCTTTGCACTAGTGGGACGATACAGAAGTCCAATAGCCACGTTTAGGATGCCACTAAGTTCACTCAGTGTTTGCTAGTATAATGGATTAGTAACAATGAGTTTGAGTGCGCAATGCAGGCAGAGGTGCTGCAAATATCTTTGCACTAGTGGGACTATACAGAAATCCAATAGCCACGTTTAGGATGCCACTAAGTTCACTCAGTGTTTGCTAGTATAATGGCTTAGTAACAATGAGATTGAGTGTGCAATGCAGGCAGAAGTGCTGCAAATATCTTTGCACTAGTGGGACTATACAGAAGTCCAATAGCCACGTTTAGGATGCCACTAAGTTCACTCAGTGTTTTCTAGTATAATGGCTTAGTAACAATGAGTTTGAGTGTGCAATGCAGGCAGATGTGCTGCAAATATCTTTGCACTAGTGGGACAATACAGAAGTCCAATAGCCACGTTTAGGATGCCACTAAGTTCACTCAGTGTTTGCTAGTATAATGGCTTAGTAACAATGAGTTTGAGTGTGCAATGCAGGCAGACGTGCTGCAAATATCTTTGCACTAGTGGGACTATACAGAAGTCCAATAGCCACGTTTAGGATGCCACTAAGTTCACTCAATGTTTGCTAGTATAATGGCTTAGTAACAATGAGTTTGAGTGTGCAATGCAGGCAGAGGTGCTGCAACTATCTTTGCACTAGTGGGACTATACAGAAGTCCAATAGCCACGTTTAGGATGCCACTAAGTTCACTCAGTGTTTGCTAGTATATGGGCTTAGTAACAATGAGTTTGAGTGTGCAATGCAGGCAGACGTGCTGCAAATATCTCTGCACTAGTGGGACAATACAGAAGTCCAATAGCCACGTTTAGGATGCCACTAAGTTCACTCAGTGTTTGCTAGTATAATGGCTTAGTAACAATGAGTTTGAGTGTGCAATGCATGCAGAGGTGCTGCAAATATCTTTGCACTAGTGGGACTACACAGAAGTCCAATAGCCACGTTTAGGATGCCACTAAGTTCACTCAGTGTTTGCTAGTATAATGGCTTAGTAACAATGAGTTTGAGTGTGCAATGCAGGCAGAGGTGCTGCAAATATCTTTGCAGTAGTGGGACTATACAGACGTCCAATAGCCACGTTTAGGATGCCACTAAGTTCACTCAGTGTTTGCTGGTATAATGGCTTAGTAACAATGAGTTTGAGTGTGCAATGCAGGCAGAGGTGCTGCAAATATCTTTGCACTAGTGGGACGATACAGAAGTCCAATAGCCACGTTTAGGATGCCACTAAGTTCACTCAGTGTTTGCTAGTATAATGGATTAGTAACAATGAGTTTGAGTGTGCAATGCAGGTAGAGGTGCTGCAAATATCTTTGCACTAGTGGGACTATACAGAAATCCAATAGCCACGTTTAGGATGCCACTAAGTTCACTCAGTGTTTGCTAGTATAATGGCTTAGTAACAATGAGTTTGAGTGTGCAATGCAGGCCGAGGTGCTGCAAATATCTTTGCACTTGTGGGACGATACAGAAGTCCAACAGCCACGTTTAGGATGCCACTAAGTTCACTCAGTGTTTGCTAGTATAATGGCTTAGTAACAATGAGTTTGAGTGTGCAATACAGGCAGACGTGCTGCAAATATCTTTGCACTAGTGGGACAATACAGAAATCCAACAGCCACGTTTAGGATGCCACTAAGTTCACTCAGTGTTTGCTAGTATAATGGCTTAGTAACAATGAGTTGGAGTGTGCAATGCAGGCAGACGTGCTACAAATATCTTTGCACTTGTGGGACGATACAAAAGTCCAACAGCCACGTTTAGGATGCCACTAAGTTCACTCAGTGTTTGCTAGTATAATGGCTTAGTAACAATGAGTTTGAGTGTGCAATACAGGCAGACGTGCTGCAAATATCTTTGCACTAGTGGGACAATACAGAAATCCAACAGCCACGTTTAGGATGCCACTAAGTTCACTCAGTGTTTGCTAGTATAATGGCTTAGTAACAATGAGTTGGAGTGTGCAATGCAGGCAGACGTGCTACAAATATCTTTGCACTTGTGGGACGATACAAAAGTCCAACAGCCACGTTTAGGATGCCACTAAGTTCACTCAGTGTTTGCTAGTATAATGGCTTAGTAACAATGAGTTTGAGTGTGCAATGCAGGCAGAGGTGCTGCAAATATCTTTGCAGTAGTGGGACTATACAGACGTCCAATAGCCACGTTTAGGATGCCACTAAGTTCACTCAGTGTTTGCTGGTATAATGGCTTAGTAACAATGAGTTTGAGTGTGCAATGCAGGCAGAGGTGCTGCAAATATCTTTGCACTAGTGGGACGATACAGAAGTCCAATAGCCACGTTTAGGATGCCACTAAGTTCACTCAGTGTTTGCTAGTATATGGGCTTAGTAACAATGAGTTTGAGTGTGCAATGCAGGCAGACGTGCTGCAAATATCTCTGCACTAGTGGGACAATACAGAAGTCCAATAGCCACGTTTAGGATGCCACTAAGTTCACTCAGTGTTTGCTAGTATAATGGCTTAGTAACAATGAGTTTGAGTGTGCAATGCATGCAGAGGTGCTGCAAATATCTTTGCACTAGTGGGACTACACAGAAGTCCAATAGCCACGTTTAGGATGCCACTAAGTTCACTCAGTGTTTGCTAGTATAATGGCTTAGTAACAATGAGTTTGAGTGTGCAATGCAGGCAGAGGTGCTGCAAATATCTTTGCAGTAGTGGGACTATACAGACGTCCAATAGCCACGTTTAGGATGCCACTAAGTTCACTCAGTGTTTGCTGGTATAATGGCTTAGTAACAATGAGTTTGAGTGTGCAATGCAGGCAGAGGTGCTGCAAATATCTTTGCACTAGTGGGACGATACAGAAGTCCAATAGCCACGTTTAGGATGCCACTAAGTTCACTCAGTGTTTGCTAGTATAATGGCTTAGTAACAATGAGTTTGAGTGTGCAATGCATGCAGAGGTGCTGCAAATATCTTTGCACTAGTGGGACTACACAGAAGTCCAATAGCCACGTTTAGGATGCCACTAAGTTCACTCAGTGTTTGCTAGTATAATGGCTTAGTAACAATGAGTTTGAGTGTGCAATGCAGGCAGAGGTGCTGCAAATATCTTTGCAGTAGTGGGACTATACAGACGTCCAATAGCCACGTTTAGGATGCCACTAAGTTCACTCAGTGTTTGCTGGTATAATGGCTTAGTAACAATGAGTTTGAGTGTGCAATGCAGGCAGAGGTGCTGCAAATATCTTTGCACTAGTGGGACGATACAGAAGTCCAATAGCCACGTTTAGGATGCCACTAAGTTCACTCAGTGTTTGCTAGTATAATGGATTAGTAACAATGAGTTTGAGTGTGCAATGCAGGCAGAGGTGCTGCAAATATCTTTGCACTAGTGGGACTATACAGAAATCCAATAGCCACGTTTAGGATGCCACTAAGTTCACTCAGTGTTTGCTAGTATAATGGCTTAGTAACAATGAGTTTGAGTGTGCAATGCAGGCCGAGGTGCTGCAAATATCTTTGCACTTGTGGGACGATACAGAAGTCCAACAGCCACGTTTAGGATGCCACTAAGTTCACTCAGTGTTTGCTAGTATAATGGCTTAGTAACAATGAGTTTGAGTGTGCAATGCAGGCCGAGGTGCTGCAAATATCTTTGCACTTGTGGGACGATACAGAAGTCCAACAGCCACGTTTAGGATGCCACTAAGTTCACTCAGTGTTTGCTAGTATAATGGCTTAGTAACAATGAGTTGGAGTGTGCAATGCAGGCAGACGTGCTGCAAATATCTTTGCACTTGTGGGACGATACAAAAGTCCAACAGCCACGTTTAGGATGCCACTAAGTTCACTCAGTGTTTGCTAGTATAATGGCTTAGTAACAATGAGTTTGAGTGTGCAATGCAGGCAGACGTGCTGCAAATATCTTTGCACTAGTGGGACAATACAGAAATCCAATAGCCACGTTTAGGATGCCACTAAGTTCACTCAGTGTTTGCTAGTATAATGGCTTAGTAACAATGAGTTTGAGTTTGCAATGCAGGCAGAGGTGCTGCAAATATCTTTGCACTAGTGGGACTATACAGAAGTCCAATAGCCACGTTTAGGATGCCACTAAGTTCACTCAGTGTTTGCTAGTATAATGGCTTAGTAACAATGAGTTTGAGTGTGCAATGCAGGCAGAGGTGCTGCAAATATCTTTGCAGTAGTGGGACTATACAGAAGTCCAATAGCCACGTTTAGGATGCCACTAAGTTCACTCAGTGTTTGCTGGTATAATGGCTTAGTAACAATGAGTTTGAGTGTGCAATGCAGGCAGAGGTGCTGCAAATATCTTTGCACTAGTGGGACGATACAGAAGTCCAATAGCCACGTTTAGGATGCCACTAAGTTCACTCAGTGTTTGCTAGTATAATGGATTAGTAACAATGAGTTTGAGTGCGCAATGCAGGCAGAGGTGCTGCAAATATCTTTGCACTAGTGGGACTATACAGAAATCCAATAGCCACGTTTAGGATGCCACTAAGTTCACTCAGTGTTTGCTAGTATAATGGCTTAGTAACAATGAGATTGAGTGTGCAATGCAGGCAGAAGTGCTGCAAATATCTTTGCACTAGTGGGACTATACAGAAGTCCAATAGCCACGTTTAGGATGCCACTAAGTTCACTCAGTGTTTTCTAGTATAATGGCTTAGTAACAATGAGTTTGAGTGTGCAATGCAGGCAGATGTGCTGCAAATATCTTTGCACTAGTGGGACAATACAGAAGTCCAATAGCCACGTTTAGGATGCCACTAAGTTCACTCAGTGTTTGCTAGTATAATGGCTTAGTAACAATGAGTTTGAGTGTGCAATGCAGGCAGACGTGCTGCAAATATCTTTGCACTAGTGGGACTATACAGAAATCCAATAGCCACGTTTAGGATGCCACTAAGTTCACTCAGTGTTTGCTAGTATAATGGCTTAGTAACAATGAGATTGAGTGTGCAATGCAGGCAGAAGTGCTGCAAATATCTTTGCACTAGTGGGACTATACAGAAGTCCAATAGCCACGTTTAGGATGCCACTAAGTTCACTCAGTGTTTGCTAGTATAATGGCTTAGTAACAATGAGTTTGAGTGTGCAATGCAGGCAGACGTGCTGCAAATATCTTTGCACTAGTGGGACTATACAGAAGTCCAATAGCCACGTTTAGGATGCCACTAAGTTCACTCAATGTTTGCTAGTATAATGGCTTAGTAACAATGAGTTTGAGTGTGCAATGCAGACAGAGGTGCTGCAACTATCTTTGCACTAGTGGGACTATACAGAAGTCCAATAGCCACGTTTAGGATGCCACTAAGTTCACTCAGTGTTTGCTAGTATATGGGCTTAGTAACAATGAGTTTGAGTGTGCAATGCAGGCAGACGTGCTGCAAATATCTCTGCACTAGTGGGACAATACAGAAGTCCAATAGCCACGTTTAGGATGCCACTAAGTTCACTCAGTGTTTGCTAGTATAATGGCTTAGTAACAATGAGTTTGAGTGTGCAATGCATGCAGAGGTGCTGCAAATATCTTTGCACTAGTGGGACTATACAGAAATCCAATAGCCACGTTTAGGATGCCACTAAGTTCACTCAGTGTTTGCTAGTATAATGGCTTAATAACAATGAGTTTGAGTGTGCAATGCAGGCAGAAGTGCTGCAAATATCTTTGCACTAGTGGGACTATACAGAAGTCCAATAGCCACGTCTAGGATGCCACTAAGTTCACTCAGTGTTTGCTAGTATAATGGCTTAGTAACAATGAGTTTGAGTGTGCAATGCAGGCAGACGTGCTGCAAATATCTTTGCACTAGTGGGACAATACAGAAGTCCAATAGCCACGTTTAGGATGCCACTAAGTTCACTTAGTGTTTGCTAGTATAATGGCTTAGTAACAATAAGTTTGAGTGTGCTATGCAGGCAGACGTGCTGCAAATATCTTTGCACTAGTGGGACAATACAGGAGTCCAATAGCCACGTTTAGGATGCCACTAAGTTCACTCAGTGTTTGCTAGTATAATGGCTTAGTAACAATGAGTTTGAGTGTGCAATGCAGGCAGAGGTGCTGCAAATATCTTTGCACTAGTGGGACGATACAGAAGTCCAATAGCCACGTTTAGGATGCCACTAAGTTCACTCAGTGTTTGCTAGTATAATGGCTTAGTAACAATGAGTTTGAGTGTGCAATGCAGGCAGACATGCTGCAAATATCTTTGCACTAGTGGGACAATACAGAAGTCCAATAGCCACGTTTAGGATGCCACTAAGTTCACTCAGTGTTTGCTAGTATAATGGCTTAGTAACAATGAGTTTGAGTGTGCAATGCAGGCAGAGGTGCTGCAAATATCTTTGCACTAGTGGGACAATACAGAAGTCCAATAGCCACGTTTAGGATGCCACTAAGTTCATTCAGTGTTTGCTAGTATAATGGCTTAGTAACATTGAGTTTGAGTGTGCAATGCAGGCAGACGTGCTGCAAATATCTTTGCACTAGTGGGACAATACAGAAGTCCAATAGCCACGTTTAGGATGCCACTAAGTTCACTCAGTGTTTGCTAGTATAATGGCTTAGTAAGAATGAGTTTGAGTGTGCAATGCAGGCAAACGTGCTGCAAATATCTTTGCACTAGTGGGACAATACAGAAGTCCAATAGCCACATTTAGGATGCCACTAAGTTCACTCAGTGTTTGCTAGTATAATGGCTTAGTAACAATGAGTTTGAGTGTGCAATGCAGGCAGACGTGCTGCAAATATCTTTGCACTAGTGGGACAATACAGAACTCCAATAGCCACGTTTAGGATGCCACTAAGTTCACTCAGTGTTTGCTAGTATAATGGCTTAGTAACAATGCGTTTGACTGTGCAATGCAGGCAGAGGTGCTGCAACTATCTTTGCACTAGTGGGACTATACAGAAGTCCAATAGCCACTGTGAGACTGTGACCGGGGTTATCTATGACGGCCGGTATGTCTCGCCCTGGTTGTACTCACTCCATGATAGAAAGCAACTCCACTCCAGGGTTAATGCTGTTTCCCTACAGGCTGAAAGAAGGGTTAAAAGGAAACAGGAACAAGGGCGGGGGTGCCGAGTGTGAGGGAGTGAACACAACTCCCTGAGTTCTCTGCCGGAGAGGCACATGTGTACTGTTGTGGACTTTTGTTTGGATATTAAACCGTGTGCTGTGAACCTTGGTGCCTGGATCCCGTGTCTTCTGCTGCGCAGCCGACCACGCTACCTCACATATGGTGGAGAATCGGCGGGCATGCCAGCCCGGTGAGGTGTAGCATCCATCCCTGGTGACCCAGCAGCGCATGTCCTGGATTCGAGCGGCTATACTACAGCCCAAACCCGGCGACGCCATGGAGGACATACTAAAGCAGCTGGCTCAGGCTACTGCACAGCAACAACAGACGAATACACACCTGCTCCGGACGTTGGATCATCAGCAGCAATCCTTAAAATTGCAGGAGCAGAGGCACCAAGAACAGATGGTCCTGCTGGCCAAGTCGATCCGTGCCGGACCAGCAGCAACAACCCCGGGACCGGGTGACGACGTCAGCGTCCGGAAAGCGGTGAGACAAGCGTTGCAATAGATGACCCCGGGGGATGATGTGGAAGCGTTCCTGGCGGTGTTTGAGCGGGTGGCCGAGCGGGAAAAGCTGCCGACCCCCCAGTGGGCTGAGGTATTGTCGCCCTATCTGACGGGGGAGCCCCAAAAAGCGTACCTGGACCTCTGTACCGAGGACGCCATAGAATATGCGTCTTTGAAAGCCGAAATACTGGCTCGGTTGGGGGTGAATACCTATGTACGGGCTCAGCGGGTAAATCAGTGGTTCTATGAGTAAGCCAAACCCGTACGCTCCCAGGCCTATGACTTGTTGCATCTCGTAAAAAAGTGGTTGCAGCCTGACACTCTGAGCCCGGCGCAAATGGTGGAAAGGGTAGTAGTTGATCGTTTTGTGCGCACTTTACCCGTCACCATTCAACGGTGGGTAGGACAGGGTGACCCGAGTACCCTGGACCAATTAGTGTCCCTGGTAGAGCGGCATGTGGCTACGCAGGACTTGATACGGGACACTGAGACTTTGCGTACCGCCCGTCGGTCCGGCCCCTCCAAGCCTAGGACCAAGGACCCACCGCCGACACCGGTGCAGGAGTCCGCTACCGTCCCGTCTGAGGCCGCGCCCGCCGTCCCTGAGGTCCGGAAGGTTCTGTACCCTAAACGACAACTCGTCAAGGGGGTTTCCTTCCCTATTAGATGTTGGCGGTGCCAGCGGGTGGGACATATGGAAGCCCAGTGTCCACTCACCACGGAGCCCATGGATTGTGGGGTTACCCGGCGGGGTTCAATGTATGCTCAGGTGGTGTGTACCGCTGACCTGGTCTCCCCAGAGACTGAGCCCCACTTGTGCCAAATAGAGGTGAATGGATGTCCGGTTACAGGCTTGTTGGATTCCGGAAGCTTAGTGACCCTTGTGCGATCAACCCTAAGGGCTAAAGTAAAGGCCACAGGACGTACCGTGGGGGTGGTTTGCATACATGGGGACTGCCGAGACTATCCCACGGGGATTGTCACCATCACAGCACCTTGCGGTCAGGTGAAACATGAGGTGGGACTTATTAACACTCTTCCCTATGACGTGATCCTAGGAAGGGATCTGCCCTATTTTTGGACTTTATGGAAGGGACCTCCTAAGTCCCCTCAGATATTGGTCAGTCCGGGACCTGAGCCCTACAATCCTGAATCCGGGACGCCTGCCATAGGGGTTCCCATGATAGGGACAGAATGTGAACCCGATAGGTCACCCCTAGAGGTATTGGCAGGAGAGGCTGAGACGGTCGAGCCCATCCCGGAGTTGGAGGCGTCCCCGGATATGTTTGGGACAGCCCAACTCCAGGACCCTACATTAATACATGCCCGGAGTCGGGTGACAGTAGTTGACGGGGTGGCCCAGCTGCCCGGTGCCCAGGTAAGGTACCCCCATTTCGCTCTTAAGCAGGATTTACTCTACCGGGTAGATGAAATACGGGGCGTGGGGGTAGAGCAGTTGGTGGTGCCCCAGCCGTATCGCCAGCGGGTCCTCGACTTGGCTCATAAACACCTGATGAGTGGCCACCTAGGGGTCAAGAAAACGCAGGAGCGACTATTGCAAAGGTTCTATTGGCCCGGGGTCTTTGGGGAGGTAAAACGGTTCTGCGAAACCTGCCCGGAGTGTCAGCTTACCGCACCCCTGACCCACTTTCGCAGTCCGTTGGTGCCCTTACCCATTATAGAAGTCCCTTTTGAACGGATAGGGATGGATCTGGTGGGGCCCCTCGTAAAGTCTGCTCGAGGGCACCAACACATCCTAGTGATTGTTGACTATGCCACCCGGTATCCAGAGGCGATACCTCTCAGACATACTGCAGCGAAGCTTATAGCTCGGGAGTTGTTTGCTGTGTTCTGCCGGGTGGGGTTGCCCAAGGAGATCCTTACGGATCAGGGGACCCCATTCATGTCTAAAGTGACCAAAGAGCTATGCCGGCTACTCCAGATCAAGCAGTTGCGTACGTCTGTGTATCATCCTCAGACGAATGGGTTAGTAGAACGATTCAATAAAACCCTGAAAACCATGCTCAAAAGGGTGATCTCCAAAGACGGGAAAGACTGGGATATGATGCTTCCCTATTTGATGTTTGCCATACGAGAGGTGCCACAGGCATCCACGGGGTTTTCGCCTTTTAAGTTGTTATATGGGCGACATCCCCGGGGATTGTTGGACCTGGCAAAGGAAACATGGGAGCAAGAGACCACCCCCCATAAAAGTGTGATTGAACACATTTTAGGAATGCAGAACCGCATTAGCGCGGTCATGCCAATTGTGAAGGAGCATTTACAGGAGGCTCAGGCCGCGCAAAGCGGCCGCTACAATAGACAAGCCACCGTGCGGACCTTTAAACCCGGGGATCGGGTGTTGGTATTGATCCCCACGGCGGAGAGTAAATTCCTGGCTCAGTGGCAAGGCCCCTACGAGATAAAGGAAAGAGTTGGGGTGGTCAATTATAAGGTATTGCAGCCCGGTAGGCGGAAACCTGAACAAATATATCATGTCAACCTATTAAAACCGTGGCAGGAACGGGAAAGCCTGATGGTTGATTTTCCCCCATCTCCCTCCTCTTCGGGTCGTTCAAACCTGGCTCCAGCAACCTCCGGAGAGGACGAACCGGAAGTAAGGATTGGAGAAGCCCTCACCAAGCAACAGAGGCGAGAGGCCAGACGGCTGGTTCAGCAGAACCCCGATGTCTTCTCCGAGTTGCCGGGTAGGACCAGTCTGATACGACATGACATTGTCACCGAGCCTCACCTGAAGGTACGCCTGAAGTCATACCGGGTGCCGGAGGCTCGAAGACAAGCCATATCAGAGGAAGTGAAGACAATGCTACGCCTGGGGGTCATCGAAAAATCCCGGAGAGAATGGGCTAGTCCCATTGTCCTAATACCAAAACCCGATGGCTCCTTAAGGTTCTGCAATGACTTTAGGAGATTGAACGAAATATCCAAGTTCGATCTCTACCCCATGCCCCGGGTGGATGAGCTGATTGATAGGCTGGGACAGGCGCGATATTTCACCACGCTCGACCTGACCAAGGGGTACTGGCAGGTGCCACTGACGGAGTCCGCCAAGGAGAAAACCGCTTTTGTTACGCCGGAGGGTCTCTTCCACTATGTTGTCTTGCCTTTTGAGTTACATGGCGCTCCGGCCACGTTCCAGAGGTTGATGGACTTGGTGCTGGAACCCCACCAGGCGTATGCATCAGCGTACCTTGATGACATCATTATTTACAGCTCCGAGTGGCAGACCCACTTGGAACAGGTACAAGCGGTGGTGGACGCGCTTCGAACAGCCGGATTGACAACCAATCCCAAGAAATGTGCGTTGGGACTCACGGAAGCCCGCTACTTGGGCTACGTGATAGGCCAAGGAGTGATTAAGCCCCAAATTAACAAGGTTGAGGCAATCCAGAAGTGGCCTAGACCCCTGACCACGAAGCAGGTTAGGGCCTTCCTGGGTATCGTGGGGTACTACAGGAGGTTTGTAAAAGATTTTGCGGGACTATCAGCCCCCTTGACGGACCTTCTCAAAGGCAAGAAGTCCGTCATGGTGCGCTGGACTCCGCAGGCCGAGGACTCCTTCCGGGCCCTGAAGGGGGTCCTGTGCGGACAGCCCGTTCTTGTAAACCCTGATTTCCGGAAGGAGTTTATAGTACAGACTGACGCCTCTGAGGTCGGCCTGGGGGCAGTGCTGTCTCAGGTGGTTCAGGGGGAGGAACACCCCGTCACCTTCTTAAGTAGGAAGCTCACCCCTCCCGAGCGGAATTATAGCGTAGTGGAGAAGGAGTGCCTGGCGATCAAGTGGGCCTTAGAGTCCCTACGCTATTACCTGCTGGGACGGCAGTTTCGCTTGGTGACGGATCACTCTCCACTGGTCTGGATGAGGTCCGCCAAGGAACGGAATGCCCGGGTTACCCGGTGGTTCCTTTCTCTGCAGAACTTCCGGTTTACGGTTGAACACCGGGCCGGTAGGTTGCTGGGCAACGCCGATGCCTTGTCCCGCGGCCCGTGTTTGATGGCGGGAGTTCAACCCCGCACGCTTGAACTGAGGGGGGGGTATGTGAGACTGTGACCGGGGTTATCTATGACGGCCGGTATGTCTCGCCCCGGTTGTGCTCACTCCATGATAGAAAGCAACTCCACTCCAGGGTTAATGCTGTTTCCCTACAGGCTGAAAGAAGGGTTAAAAGGAAACAGGAACAAGGGCGGGGGTGCCGAGTGTGAGGGAGTGAACACAACTCCCTGAGTTCTCTGCCGGAGAGGCACATGTGTACTGTTGTGGACTTTTGTTTGGATATTAAACCGTGTGCTGTGAACCTTGGTGCCTGGATCCCGTGTCTTCTGCTGCGCAGCCGACCACGCTACCTCACACCACGTTTAGGATGCCACTAAGTTCACTCAGTGTTTGCTAGTATAATGGCTTAGTAACAATGAGTTTGAGTGTGCAATGCAGGCAGTCGTGCTGCAAATATCTTTGCACTAGTGGGACAATACAGAAGTCCAATAGCCACGTTTAGGATGCCAGTAAGTTCACTCAGTGTTTGCTAGTATAATGGCTTAGTAACAATGAGTTTGAGTGTGCAATGCAGGCAGAGGTGCTGCAAATATCTTTGCACTAGTGGGACTATACAGAAGTCCAATAGCCACGTTTAGGATGCCACTAAGTTCACTCAGTGTTTGCTAGTATAATGGCTTAGTAACAATGAGTTTGAGTGTGCAATGCAGGCAGAGGTGCTGCAAATATCTTTGCACTAGTGGGACGATACAGAAGTCCAATAGCCACGTTTAGGATGCCACTAAGTTCACTCAGTGTTTGCTAGTATAATGGCTTAGTAACAATGAGTTTGAGTGTGCAATGCAGGCAGACGTGCTGCAAATATCTTTGCACTAGTGGGACAATACAGAAGTCCAATAGCCACGTTTAGGATGCCACTAAGTTCACTCAGTGTTTGCTAGTATAATGGCTTAGTAACAATGAGTTTGAGTGTGCAATGCAGGCAGAGGTGCTGCAAATATCTTTGCACTAGTGGGACGATACAGAAGTCCAATAGCCACGTTTAGGATGCCACTAAGTTCATTCAGTGTTTGCTAGTATAATGGCTTAGTAACAATGAGTTTGAGTGTGCAATGCAGGCAGAGGTGCTGCAAATATCTTTGCAGTAGTGGGACTATACAGAAGTCCAATAGCCACGTTTAGGATGCCACTAAGTTCACTCAGTGTTTGCTAGTATAATGGCTTAGTAACAATGAGTTTTAGTGTGCAATGCAGGCAGAGGTGCTGCAAATATCTTTGCACTAGTGGGATGATACAGAAGTCCAATAGCCACGTTTAGGATGCCACTAAGTTCACTCAGTGTTTGCTAGTATAATGGATTAGTAACAATGAGTTTTAGTGTGCAATGCAGGCAGACGTGCTGCAAATATCTTTGCACTAGTGGGATGATACAGAAGTCCAATAGCCACGTTTCGGATGCCACTAAGTTCACTCAGTGTTTGCTAGTATAATGGCTTAGTAACAATGAGTTTGAGTGTGCAATGTAGGCAGAGGTGCTGCAAATATCTTTGCACTAGTGGGACAATACAGAAGTCCAATAGCCACGTTTAGGATGCCACTAAGTTCACTCAGTGTTTGCTAGTATCATGGCTTAGTAACAATGAGTTTGAGTGTGCAATGCAGGCAGAGGTGCTGCAAATATCTTTGCACTAGTGGGACGATACAGAAGTCCAATAGCCACGTTTAGGATGCCACTAAGTTCACTCAGTGTTTGCTAGTATAATGGCTTTGTAACAATGAGTTTTAGTGTGCAATGCAGGCAGACGTGCTGCAAATATCTTTGCACTACTGGGGCAATACAGCAGTCCAACAGCCACGTTTAGGATGCCACTAAGTTCACTCAGTGTTTGCTAGTATAATGGCTTAGTAACAATGAGTTGGAGTGTGCAAAGGGCAGGAGGGTACAGTGGCAGGGTTGTGGGTCTCTGGGTAGAGGAAAGGAAGCCTGCCTTTCTATCCCTCCTAATGGGGAAATGCAGCGAGGAAATCCCTGACCTTAGCTACACAGACGCTGTCATCTTGTGTAGCTGTTAAACTCTGTTTTCACGGACCTGTCACCTATGGCTCTTACCCTGCCGGTATGAGCCCTTAAAAGGACTGATAGAAAGTGCTATCCCTATGCTGTCCAGCGCTGTGTATGGAGCGTACACAGCAGTATCGGCGATAGGAGCTGCGCCAGTGATGTCTGACACCAAGGACGCAGAAGGCAGATGATGGCGTGCTGGAGGAAAATGTCCGGTTTTATAATGCAGGGACATGTGACATGGACATCCTATCACACATGCCATTGCTTCTCTGGCTAAAAGTCCACTTAGCTGTGTGTGTGTCTGGGATTGGCTGACATGCTGGCCCGCCCCACTACACGCGCGTGCTTAGGGAAGGAAGACAAGGAAAAAAAAAAAAAAATGGCGATCGCCATTATACATACAGCAGTGATCTGAATGCGCTGTTCCCGCACACTATACACTGAAATGTCATAATAGTGTGAGTCACAGAGTGACTTACACTATTACAGGGGAAAGCCAGCTAGGAATTAGCTGTTTTTTTTGCTGCTAGAACCGTTCTCGAACGTATCTAGAACTATCGAGCTTTAGCAAAAAAGCTCGAGTTCTAGTTCGATCTAGAACAGCCCCCAAAATCACTCGAGCCGTGAACTGGAGAACCTCGAACCGCGAACCGCGCTCAACTCTATTCGAGTCGTTCGACGAACTTGAACGATTTGCTTCAAGTTCGGCAGTTCGAGTTACTGTTCGATAATGGTTCGATCACCAAAAGCGTGGCTTTTCACAGTAAGGCTATGTGCGCATGTTGCGTATCTGCATGTGTCCTGTGTCCCCAGCACACACCCTCTCTCTTTCCTACTCACCGATCACGGGTGTGGCGCTGCACGGCTGTCACAAAGCTACAGCGGTTTTTCCTCTTTTGAAAATGGCTGCTGCTCATTATTCAATCTGGTATTCCCTGCTTTCCCCGCCCACCGGCGCCCATGATTGGTTGCAGTCAGACACGCCCCCATGATGAGTGACAGCTGTCACACTGCAACCAATCTCAGCCGCCGGCGGGCGGTTCTATATCGTGCAGTAAAATAAATAAGTAATAAAAAAAAAAACTGCGGATCCCCCAATTTTGATACGAGCCAAGATAAAGCCACACGGCTGGAGGCTGGTATTGTCAGGATGGAGAGCGCCACGTTATGGAGAGCCCACCACCCTAACAACATCAGCCAGCAGCCGCCCGGAATTGCCGCATTCATTAGATGCGACAGTCCCGGGACTCTACCCGTCTCATCCCGAACTGCCCTGGTGTGGTGGCAATCGGGGTAATAAGGTTAGGTTAATCATGACAGGCATCTCCCCGAGATACCTTCCATGATTAACCTGTAAGTAGAGTTGAGCGCGGTTCGTGGTTCGTGGTTCTCCAGTTCGCGGTTCGAGTGATTTTGGGGGGTGTTCTTGATAGAACTAGAACTCGAGCTTTTTGCTAAAAGTTTGGCAGCTCGAGTTACGTTCGAGAACGGATCTATCAGCAAAAAGCCTAGCTAATTACAAGCTGGCTTTTCACTGTAATAGAGTGAGTCACTCTGTGATTCACACTATTATCAAATTTCAGCGTATAGTGTGCGGGGGGCTGCGCGTTTAGATCACTGCTGCTGGGATAATGGCGATAACCATTTTTTTTCTTTCTTCCTTTCCTAAGCGCGCGTGTAGTGGGGCGGGCCAGCATGTCAGCCAATCCCAGACACACACTCGGCTAAGTGTACTTTTTGCCAGAGAAGCAAGGGCATGTGTCATAGGCTGTCCATGTCACATGTCGTTGCATTATGAAAACGGACATTTTCCCTTAGGACGCCATTATCTGCCTTCTGTGTCTGGGTGTCAGTCACCGCTCATGCAACTCCTGTCGCCAGTCCTGCTGTGTACGCTATTACACACAGCGCTCTACTCATTAGGGACATAAGTTTATTTCAGTCCTTGTCAGGGCTAATTACATCTGGCTCAGATCCATAGGTGACAGTCAGGTCCGTAGAAACGCTGTATACAGCTTCATATAACAGCGTCTGTGTAGCTAAGCTCAGGGAATTCCTTGCTGCATTTCACCATTAGGAGGGATAGAAAATGAGGCTTCCTTTCCTCTACAATGACCCACAACCCAGCCACTGTACCCTCCTGCCATTTTTTTACAAGGCCATTTTAATTGCAGAGTGCTGCCAGTTAGTGCCATCCAAAAAGTGGCTGCAGTACTCCATTATTTTGCCACTTGTGCCAAGCAAGTTCCACCACCTCTGCATTTTCACCTCCTGCACATTTTTGCAAAGCCATTTTAATTTAAAAGATTGCTGTCAGTTAGTGGCATCCAAAAAGTGGCTGTTGGACTCCATTAGTGTCCCACTGGTGCCAAGCAATATCCAGCACCTCTGCATTGCACCCTCCTGCTCATTTTTACTAAGCTATTATAATAGTACTGAGGAAACTTAGTGGCATCCAAAAAGTGGCTGTTGTACTCCATTAGTGTCCCACTGGTGCCAAGCAATTTCCAGCACCTCTGCATTGCACCCTCCTGCTCATTTTTACTAAGCTATTATAATAGCAAACACTGAGGTAACTTAGTGGCATCCAAAAAGTGGCTGTTGGACTCCATTAGTGTCCCACTGGTGCCAAGCAATTTCCAGCATCTCTGCATTGCACCCTCCTGCTCATTTTTACTAAGCTATTATAATAGCAAACACTGAGGAAACTTAGTGGCATCCAAAAGTGGCTGTTGGACTCCATTAGTGTCCCACTGGTGCCAAGCAATTTCCAGCACCTCTGCATTGCACCCTCCTGCTCATTTTTACTAAGCTATTATAATAGCAAACACTGCTGCCAGTTTAAGGGCCATAGTTGCCTTTTCAGGGATAGTCAGTGTTGTTTCTTTAGCTGTCAATAAAGATAGACCACCTCTGAAATCTACACTACCTCTCAATTTTTACTAACACATTTTAAGTGGCCAAACTTGTCGCTATCAAAATGAGTGGCAAAATGACAGATGCTGGTGGAAAGGGGAACAGGCGTGTTGGAAAAGGAAAAAAGTTTCTATCCGTGGGGAAGGTGGCAAAGCTACATTAACATCTGCTGAAGATAGGCCATCTTCCAGCAAAAGTAAGATGTCTACTACTTTCCGTGGACAATCCGATGTGCTCCCTTTTTTACGGACCCGAAAAACTGTAAGAAAGGTAGATGATGCACAAAAAAAGCACATGCTTGAATGGATCTCAAGTGCTCCAACAAGTGCCCTCTCCTCCACCTCAACTACCGCATCCAAAAAAAAACAGTCCTCTGAGTTGTCATCCCAATCACACTTGCTTTCTCCCAGCTCTCAAGTCTCCATCCACCCTGCACAGTATGGTGGAACAGAGATGGCTGAGTCTGCCGAGCTGTTCAGTCACACTATAGACTTGGAATCAGAGGTATGCTCCCAAGCTACAGTGAGTACAGACCAGGAAATGGTCTGCAGTGATGCCCAGAACCTTTCTGACTCAGATTCAGGCCGTGATGACCAAGTTTCTGAGCATAATGTTGACCCTTATTCACAAACTGTAACACCTGTTGTTAGAGACAATGAGGAACATACTGATGACGATGAGACGCAGATACCAGATTGGGATGACAACTTAAATATTCGGTCAGGGCAGGAAGAGGCTAGGTCTGAGGGTGAGGGGAGTGCAAACACAACGCTTGATGAGGAAGTTCTAGATCCCACCTACTGTCAACCCACAGTCAGGCACCCAAGAAGGTCAACAGAGGCAGTGGAGGAGGATGCAACTGACAACGAAGTTACCTTGCGCCTTTCTGGACAGAGTCGGAGTACTGGTAGCATGTCTACAACTGCATCCTCAGCTACCACTCTGCCTCTGAGCACTAATCGGGGTGGCTCAGCAGGTCACATGTCCTCTAAGGCTTGCCTAGCCTGGTCCTTTTTTGAACTTGCAAAGGATCGCCCAAATCATCTGATCTGTAAAATTTGTCAGGAATCTGTTAGTAGAGGCAAAAACCTCAGCAGTTTGACAACTTCTTCCATGAATCGTCACATGAATAAATATCATATGTCCCAGTGGGAAGCTCCCCGTGCTGTAATGCGGCCTAGCGGAGCGGACCATCCACCGCCTGCCCCTTCCAGTGAATCCGCGCGCTCTTCATCTTCTAGGACTGTGGGGACGGCTGTCACACCTGGTTTTCCACGCACACCTTCCACCACTGTAACCGCAACAGGCAGTTTACTTGGTAGGTCGTCAGTTGGTTTGGAAGGGGAAACAAGTACGTGTGTACAGCTCTCTCAGACATTGATAGCACCAACGTTGGATGAAGGCAACATCATGTCTACGCCTGCACTTTCCTCACAAACCTGCATTTTTCCAGGGACACCCTACTCACCACCGTCTACACACAGCAGCCAGATCTCTGTCCCTCAGATGTGGACAAATAAAAGGCCATTTCCTGCGACCCATGACAAAGTTAAGAGGTTGACTTTATCCCTCTGTAAGCTCTTGGCTACCGAAATGCTGCCTTTCTGCCTGGTGGACACACAGGATTTTCGAAACCTTATGTCTGTCACTGTGCCCCAGTACCAGATGCCCAGTCGCCACTACTTCTCTAAGAAAGGTGTGCCTGCGATACACCAGCATGTCACACACAACATCTCTGCTTCCATGAGAAACTCTGTGTCTGAACGGGTGCATTTCACCACCGATACTTGGACCAGTAAGCATGGACAGGGACGTTACATGTCGCTGACTGGGCACTGGGTAACTATGGTGATAGATGGTGAAGTGTCTGCTGCACAAGTCTTGCCGTCCCCACGACTTGTGTGTCAATCCTCTGTCTGTCCAAGTACCTCCACTGCTTCTGCCTCCTCAACCTCGTCTGGGTCCTCCACCTCCGCCCCAAGCCTGCCTGGTCAGGCCACCAGCGTTGTAACTGCGCAGAAGGAATCACGCACCCCTCATTAATATGCTGGCAGCAGAGCACAACGGCATCAGGCGATCTTTATCTTGAAATGTCTTGGAAATAAGAGTCACACAGCGACTGAGTTGTGGGCAGCTTTGGAGACTGAGTTTGGTAAATGGTTATCTCCACTCAACCTGCAGCCTGGTAAGGCCGTGTGGGACAATGCTGCAAACCTGGGTGCGGCCCTTCTCCTGGGCAATGTGACACACGTGCCTTGTATGGATCACGTGTTGAACCTTGTTGTCCAGCAATTTTTAACACACTATCCCGGCCTAGATGGCCTTCTGAACATGGCACGAAAACTGTCTGCTCACTTCCGCCGTTCAACCACCGCAGCTGAGCGACTTGCATCGCTCCAGAAGTCTTTCGGCCTGCCGGTTCATCGCCTGAAATGCGATGTGGCGACACGCTGGAATTCGACTCTCCACATGTTACAGCGCCTGTGGCAGCACCGCCGAGCACTGGTGCAATATGTCATGACGTATAGCCTGGGCCAACGAGATGCAGAGGTGGGGCAGATCACCCTGATGGAGTGGTCTCAGATCAAGGACCTATGCACCCTTCTGCACAGTTTCGACATGGCGACGAATATGTTTAGCGCTGACAATGCCATTATCAGCATGACAATTCCAGTCATTTACATGCTGGAGCACACGCTAAACACTATTCGGAGTCAGGGGGTGGGACAACAGGAAGGGGAGGAACTACAGGATGATTCATATGCGCAAGGGACAACAACATCACCAAGGTGCAGACGTTCATCATCACCAAGGCGGCAGGCATGGGACCATGCGGGACAGGGATCAACAAAGGCGCATGGTAGCAGGCAAAATGTTGAGGAAGGTGCAAGAGACCATGAAGAAATGAGGACGAACTGTCCACTGACATGGAAGACTCAGCAGATGAGGGAGACCTTGGTCAACTTTCAGTTGAAAGAGGTTGGGGGGAGATGTCAGAGGAAGAAAGAACGGTTAGCACCTCTATGCCACAAACACAGCGTGGACTTGGTCCTCATGGCTGCGCAAGACACATGAGCGCCTCTTGCTGCACTACCTCCAACATGACCCTCGTTTTGTCAAAATTAGAAGTGATGATGACTATTGGCTTGCGACACTATTAGATCCCCGGTACAAGTCCAAATTTTGTGACATAATTCCAGCCATAGAAAGGGACACACGCATGCAGGAGTTTCAGCAGAAGCTGTTACTCGATCTTAGCTCGGCTTTTCCACCAAACTACCGTGGTGCACAGAGTGAATATCCCAGGAGTATCTCCAAATGAACATCGATGCCATGACTTTGCAAATGGAGCTTTGCTCATTTTGGGCTTCAAATCTTGAAAAATGGCCAGAGCTCTCCACTTACGCCTTGGAGATCTTGTCGTGTCCAGCTGCCAGCGTTGTCTCAGAACGTGTCTTCAGTGCTGCTGGGTGTGTGCTGACAGATTAGTGCACGCTTCTGTCCAGTGACAATGTGGACAGACTAACGTTCATCAAAATGAACAAGTCATGGATCCGCAAGGAATTTACTACCCCTGTGTCATTCTGGGGAGAGTAAATGCTTGTGTATTTTGAATGTGCTTGATGCAAATTTACCTGTGAAGTGTACAACTGGGGCACAAGTGCTGCCACTGAAGGAAGTGTCTGTGTTGCCCAATTTTTGGAAAAAAGGGAGAATCCGCTTGGAGTAACCCTTGCTTACAGTGTTTCTAAAAATGATCCAAGATGAACAGATCTGGGATCAGCATAGACTTTGCTACCTACCCTGGTGTCATCCTGGGGACGATAAAGGATGCCGTATTTTTGAATGTGCTTGATGCAAATCTACCTGTGAAGTATACATCTGGGGCACAACTGCTGCCACTGAAGGAGGTGTCTGTGTGGCCCAATTTTTGGAAAAAAGGGAGACTCCGCTTGGAGTAACCCTTGCTTGCAGTGTTTCTAAAAATGATCCAAGATGAACACATCTGGGATCAGCAAAGACTTTGCTACCTACCCCGGTGTCATCCTGGGGACGGTTAAGGATGGCGTATTTTTGAATGTGCTTGATGCAAATCTACCTGTGAAGTGTACAAGTGGGGCACAAGTGCTGCCACTGAAGGGGTGTCTGTGTGGCCCAATTTTTGGAAAAAAGGGAGACTCCGCTTGGAATAACCCTTGCTTGCAGTGTTTCTAAAAATGATCCAAGATGAACACATCTGGAATCAGCAAAGATTTTGCTACCTACCCCGGTGTCATCCTGGGGACGGTTAAGGATGGCGTATTTTTGAATGTGCTTGATGCAAATCTACCTGTGAAGTGTACAACTGGGGCACAAGTGCTGCCACTGAAGGGGTGGGTGTCTGTGTGGCCCAATTTTTGGAAAAAAGGGAGACTCCGCTTGGAGTCAACTTGCGTTGTTTTACATGATTTTAGAAGGGCATGCCATGCCTATATCTGTGTCTCGTCCTCTTTTTCCTTGTAACGCTGTTTTGTTTTCGCATAAGAATTTGTTCTTGTCACTTTCCCATGTGTTTGTATTGTCTTGTGAGTTGTTAGTCACCTTTTGGACACCTTTGAGGGTTTTTTCTAGGTGTTTTTATGTGTTTGTGATTGCTTCCCATTGTTTCCTATGGGGTTCGAGTGGTTCGCTGAACCGGTTCGCCGAACCGAACTCGAACGCGACCTCCGTTCGCCGAACCAAGCTCGAGCCGAACCGCAACCGGTTTGCTCATCTCTATCTGTAAGTAAAAGTAAATAAACACATACACCCGAAAAAATCCTTTATTTGGAATAAAAGACAAACCCCCCCCCCTCATTTACCACTTTATTAATCCCAAACACCCATCCAGGTCCGAAGTAATCCACACGACGCTTTCATCTCTGCTACATGAAGCTGACAGGGAGCGCCGTAGAACACGACAGCTCTGTGTTAGCTCCACGCAGCAACTGAAGTGAGCCACGCTGTCACCGGAGACTTCACCCAGGTAGTGCCTGCGTGTGTGTGAGGATGATGATGGGGGTGGTAGACAGTGCATGTGTGCGGTGATGATGATGAGTGCGGTAGTGCCTGCGTGTGTGCGAGGATAATGATGAGTGCGGTAGTGCTTGTGTGTGCGAGGATGATGATGAGTGCAGTAGTGCACTCATCATCATCATCATCATCATCATGATGTGTGTGCGAGGATGATGAGTGCAGTAGTGCTTGTGTGTGCGGTGATGAGGATGGGGGCAGTAGTGCCTGTGTGTCCCTCTCGCTTCTCTCTCTTCCCTCTCTCTTCTCTCTCTCACTCTCTCCCCTCTCTCTTTTCTCTATCTTCTCTCTCTCTCCTCTCTCTCTTCTCACTACTCTCTCTCTCTCCCCTCTCTCTCTTCTCTCTCTCTCCTCTCTCTCTCCCCTCTCTCTCCTCTCTCTCTTTCTTCTCTCTCTCCTCTCTCTCTTCTATCTTCTCTCTCTCCTCTCTCTCGTTGCTCTCTCTCTTCTCTCTCCTATCTCTCTTTCCTATCTCTCTCTCCTATCCCTCTCTCTTCTCTTTCTCTTCTCTCTCCTCTCTCTCCTCACTTCTCTCTCTCTCCTCTCTCTCTCCTCTCTGCTCTCTTCTCTCTCTTCTCTCTGTCTCCTATCTCTCTCTCTTCATCTCTTCTCTCTCCTCTCTCTTCTCACTCTCTTCTCTCTCTCCTATCTCTCTCTTCTCTTTCCTCTCTCTCTCTCGCTCTCCTCTCTCTTGTCTCTCTCTCTCCTCCCTCTCCTCTCTTTTTCTCTCTTCTCTCTCTCCTCTCTCTCTTCTCTCTGTCTTCTCTCTCTTCTCTCTCTCCTCTCTTCTCTTTTTCTCTCTTATCTCTCTCCTCTCTCTCTCCTCTCTCTTCTATCTCTCTCTCACTCATCTCACTCTCTCACTCACTCATCTCTCTCATCTCTCTCATCATTGTAGCTGAATAATCCACTTCTGGATTCTCTACTGCTATACAGAGGTCAAGATTACCAAATCTTCCTATGCTTTTCATTACAGGCAGTGGCTCAATGGGTAGAGCTACTGTCTAAGGAGAATTAGTTCACGAGTTTGAGTCCCGGCCGTCTGGTAAAAAATGTAATTTAATTTATTTATAATTTTAAATTATATTTATTAATTATTTATAATTATAATTTAATTTAATTATGCATTGAGGGGAGGAGCTGGACATCAGCTGTGAGCCGCGGGACACACTTCTAAAATCGGAGCAGTTCACGGAATGAAGCTGCATTGCTCTCTCCTCTCTCAATCTCTTCTCTCTCTTCTCTCTCTCTTCTCTCTCTGCTCTCTCTCTTCTCTCCTCTCTCTCTCATCTCTCTCTCTTCTCTCTCTCTATTCTCTCTCTCTTTCCTCTCTCTCTCCCCTCCCTCTCCTCTCTCTCTCTTCTCTCTCTTCTCTTCTCTCTCTTCTCTCTCTCAGACCTGGCGATGATCAGCTGATGCGGTCACCTGACGTAATCAGCTGACACTATAAGTCGAGCAGTAAGGCCGGCTTTTTACCACCCGGCTGGCTAAACTATCAGCATATGCTGTCAGACAGGAGTCTGCACAGAAGTGTGTAGTTTTTTTTTTTGTTTTTTTTTGCACTGATGCATCAGCTGATTGTACAAAAGCCATTTATACAATCAGCTGCTGTGTCATGTGATTCAGACCCTTGAACCTGACACATGATCTGATTGCTTTGCCTTTCAGCAAACCGATCAGATGATATTGGATCTAGAATGGACGGCGCAGGACCCTTGACCCAGGATTACTGCGGAGGGGGGTTCTTTATTTCAATAAAGATGGAGTCACTAATTGTATTGTGTTTTATTTCTAATAAAAATATTTTTCTGTGTGTTGTGTTTTTTTTATCTGTACTGGAAAATCATTGTGGCCATGTCTAATATTGGCGTGACACCATAAATTTCGGGCTTAGGGCCAGTTGATAATATACATCAAATATTCTATGACAGCGCCATTTTCTGGTGCGGCTGCGGACTGCAATTCGCAGCATGGGTGCCCAGAAAGCTTGGGCAACCTGCGCTGCGGATTCCAATCCCCAGCTGCCTAGTTGTACCTGGCTGGACACTAAAATTGGGCGAAGCCCACGGCTTTTTTTTTTTTAATTATTTCATGAAATTCGTGAAATAATTAAAAAAAGGGCTTCCTATATTTTTGGCTCCCAGCCAGGTACAAATAGGCAGCTGGGAGTTGGGGGCAGCCCATAGCTGCCTGCTGTACCTGGCTAGCATACAAAAATATGGCAAAGCCAACGTAATTTTTTTGGGGGGCAAAAAACTTCTGCATACAGTCCTGGATGGAGTATGCTGATCCTTGTAGTTCTGCAGCTGTGGTCTGCTGTCTGTCTGTATGGAGGAGAGGAGACAGCAGCTGCAGAACTACAAGGCTCAGCATCCTCCATCCAGGACTGTATGCTGGATGGAGAGGCAGGGGGAGCAGAACTACAAGGCTCAGTATACTTCATCCACTAGTGTATGCAGGAAAGCAGACAGCAGCTGCAGAACTACAAGGCTCAGCATGCTGCATCCAGGACTGTATGCTGGAGGAAGAGACAGGGGGAGGAGAACTACAAGGCTTAGCATGCTCCATTCACTAGTGTATGCAGGAGAGGAGACAGCAGTTGCAGAACTACAAGGCTCAGCATACTCCATCCAGGACTACGCAAAGAGGAGGGGAGCCAGCACTGCTTATGAATGGCATGCAACAATGAGAAAATAAAAAGTGTAATATTCACAAATTCATTCCTACTGTAACAATTCAATGAGATTTTTTGCAAATGATTGATTAATGATTTGAGCCCCCCTGCCCCATCACGGCAAATCTCTATAGGGGGGTCCCTACACTATGTTATAAATTATTATCGTACCATAAGGTCTCATATAATGAGCAGGACCATATAAGAAACACCATTTCTTATATGGGCCTGCTCATTATATGAGACCTTATGGTACGATAATAATGCAGTGCTGGCTCCCCTCCTCTTTCCATCCAGGACTGTATGCAGGAGTTTTTTGCCCACCAAAAAAATGACGTGGGCTTCACCATATTTTTGTATGCTAGCCAGGTACAGCAGGCAGGTACGACTGCCCCCAACCCCCCAGCTGCCTATTTGTACCCGGCTGGGAACTAAAAATATAGGGAAGCTGTTTTTTTTAATTATTTCGTGAATTTCATGAAATAATTTAAAAAAAAAAAACGACATGGGCTACGCCCATTTTTATGTCCAGGCAGGTACAACTAGGCAGCTGGGGATTGGAATCCGCAGGACAGGTTGGCCTGAGCTTTCTGGGCCCCTCTGCTATGAATTGCAATCCGCAGCCGCCCCAGAAAATGGCGCTTTCATAGAAGCGCCATCATCTGGCACTGTATCCAACTCTTCCAGCAGCCCTGATACTGGGTGTCTTGCTGGGTTATAAAGGGTTAATACTAGCTTTGTATTACTAGCTAGTATTAAGCCAGAGATTCTTAATGTCAGGCAAGTTTGACCCGGCCAATAAGAATCTCCAATAAAGAGTTAAAAAAAAGACACCACACAGAGAAAAAATACTTTAATAGAAACAAATACACAGACACACTTAGAGACTCCATGTTTATTACTCCCTCTCACCCCTCCACGATCCTGGTCTTCTGTCTTCTTTCTCCTTCAACCTATGCAGCTCTGCTACATCAGACAGCACTGCATGGGAGGAAGACACTGCTGCTCCCGTGCAGTCTAATCACTCAGTAAGTGAGTAGAGGCTGCGGGTTGTAAGCGGTGACGTCACCGCTGCCACCGTTGAAATAGTAATCTGACAGGCGGGTTACTATAGCAACGGTGATCTCCGATCACCTGATTCCCTGTGCCGCTATTCACCGGCTGTAGCATCCAGTCCTATCCCATTTAGTAATATGAAGGTTTTTTCTGAATGTGAACACAGCTCCGCCCCTTTCGGCCATGTTTTTTCCATCTCCTATATAAGCAAGTCCTTGGTTACCCCTCTCCACACACAGCAGTTTTTAATTGCAATGAGATGACACACAGTTAGGGTCATAGAGCTAGGGACCCCAATATAGAGATATACCTTGATGAGGTTTTGGAGCTCAGTTACATTGATCAATGCGATTGCTAAATATCTCCTTTTTCCTAATATTCATGGCAGGTATGCATTTCATTATTCACACTTTCAAGTTAGCAAGTGGCATTTTTCATTGTATGCTTCAATATTTTTCGGTATGCTTATGGCATTATACTATTATCTATGTTTGATGTGCAGCCTTATCCTTATGTATTATGTATTTTTTGGCTTGCACTCATAATATATACTATAAAAATGGTGTCTTATTAAGAAGATGCCACACAAGAAACATCTCATAATGAGAAAAATCAGTGAGCTGTCTCAAGACCTTTGCAACCTTATTGTTGCAAAACTACTGAAAGTTCCAGTGAGCACTGCTGGGTCCATACTTCAGAAAATGAGGAAGGAACATAAATGCACCATAAATCGGTCATGACCAGGTGATACCTGCAAGATTTCAAACAGAAGACTGAAAAGAATTATCAGAACTGTTGTCCAAGAGCCAAGACCCACCTGTGGAGAGCTACAGAAAGACCTGGAATAAGCAGGTACAGTTGTATCAAAGAATGCACTTAAAGCTCTATAGCTTGTATGCACGCTCAACACGCAAGACTTTGCTGAACAAAAAGCATGTTCAAGCATGTTTAAAGTTTGCTAAAAAATATTTAGACAAGCCTGTGAAACACTAGGAGAATATAGCGTTATCAGAGGAGATCAAAATTGAACTCTTTGGGTGCCATAACACACACCTTGTTTGGAGGCCAAGAGGGACTGTATATCACCCCCAAAACACCCTACCAGCAGTGAAGTTTGGTGGTGGGAACTTCATAGCGTGGGACTGTTTTTCACCAAATGGCACAAGCAAACTTCATATAGGAAGGATAAATAGAGAAACGTCCTGATATATTCTTGGTAAAAATCTGCTGCCATCTACCAGGATGTTGAAGATTTAATGAGGGTGGACATTTCAGAGCAACAATGCTCCCAAACATGTATGGAAGGAACTAAAGCTCAAAGTTTATATTAAAGGAACTGTCCCACACAGAGATAAATCCGCGGCAGATCTGTGGTTGCAGTGAAATTGTGGACAATCAGTGCCAGGTTTGTGGCTGTGTACAAATGGAACAATATGTCCATGATTTCACTGCAACCACAGATCTGCGAAAGATTTATCTCTGTGTATGACGGGGCCTTAAGAGTCCATGGAACTTTCAGTATTTGTGTGAAAGAATGGGCCAAAATCACACCTGAGCAATCTCCATACTAGTTTCTCCATCTTCCAGTTTGCAGACGTGCTAACATGTTAAGAAGGCGGAATGAGTGCAGAAACTAACACCCTTGCGACTAGTCCCCGTGCTCATTAGCATATCATAAAGGATCTTTAGAAATACTTTTTTCTAAATATCTCTTTATGTATGCTACTATATGCAGCTACAGTTAGGCAGGGATTAGCAACATGCACCAGAACTGCTCGTGGCTTTGGGTGCATATTGCACCTGACAGCTTCCCTTTAAATGGATAGTCTAAGGCCCTATGCGCAGTAGAAAATGGAATTTTCTTAAGAAAATTCCGCAGGCTCTGAAAGATTTCCGCACCTGCGGAAAAAAACGCAAAAACCGCACTAAAATCCGCATGCGTTTTGTTGCGTTTTGGTGTGGATTTGGTGCGGTTTTTCCTCGGGTTGGTACATATGTTTTAATGCATTCAATGCAATAAAGCACATTGAAAAAAAAAAAAGATAATTTCCTTCTTATATAGATAGAGATAGATAGATAGATAGATAGATAGATAGATAATGGATAGATAGAAGGATAGATAGATAGATAGAAGGATAGATAGAAAATAGATAGAGGGATAGATAATAGAGGGATAGGTTGATAGATAAATAGAAGGATAGATCGATAGATAGATAGATAATAGAGGGATAGATAATAGAGGGATAGATAGCTACATAGATAGAAATATAGATAGATAGAGCCCCTGTGAGGACACACTGCAGTTCTCGCGAGCAGTAATGTGTTTACATTACCGACCGTGAGAAATGACCTGTAGTTACCTCTGCAGTCTCGTTACGAGGCTGCATTGAGTATGTGTCAGTCGCGGCTGGATGCAAGCGTCGTGGGACCTGTGTGGATTACGCCGGAGCTGTGTGTTTGGGGGTGTTAATAAAGTGGTGAAAGAGGGGGCTTTTTTGTGTTTTATTTAAAATAAAGGATTTTTCGGTGTGTGTTTATTCACTTTACTTACGGGTTAATTATGTAAGCTGTCTCATAGACGCCTGCCATGATTAAGCCAGGACTTAGTGGCAGCAATGCGCTGCCATTAAATCGTTATTACCTTGATTGCCACTGCATCACGGCAATCTGGAAGAGCCGGGGACACTCCGAGACTGTCGCATAATGGATACGACAGTCCCGGGGCAGCTACAGGCTGATATTCTTGGCTGCGGGAGGGGGGGCATTAACCATGGCCCTCGCCGTCCCTAGCCTGAGAATACCGGGCCACCGCTGTGTGTGTTTACCTCGGCTGGACAATAAAAATATGGCGGAGTCCACGTTTTTGTTTTTTTTTTTATCTTTAATATGTACCTTTGATTTCTATGTGTATTCTATATGTCCGTGTCTGTGTGTGAGTGTGATCTGTGTGTGTTTACTCTCTGCTCCGCTTCCTCTTCCTGTCATAATGACATCACTTCCCTGAAAAACGCAGGCAGTGATGAACATTATGTCCCGAAAATGCGAAATACCGCAGGGAATAACGCAGGAAAACGCAATGAAACGCACAGAATTTGCTACCTGCGTTATTCCCTGCGGGATTTCATGATTACATTACAGTCAATGGAGTGAAATGCCGCAGCTACCTGCGGAAAAGAAGTGACATGCAATTCTTTTTGCTGCGGGATCCTGCAGCAAAACTTGTAGCTGTCAAAATCCGCCTAGTGCGCACAGCATTTTTTTTTCCCATAGGTTTTGCTGGTGAATCACTGCAGAAAGGCTATGAACATTTTCTGCAGTGAAACATGCAGCAAATCTGCGGGAAATCCGCGGTTAAATCCGCCTAGTGCGCACAGAGCCTAAGGCTGTGTCCGCACTTCCCGTTTTCACCTGCTTTTCACCTGCTTTTCTGCAGCGTTTTGAACTGCAGCGTTTTCACGCCGAAATTCATGCTTTTTGATTTTCCAGCAAAGTCTATGGGAAATGGGGATTTCCTGTCCACACTTTGCGTTTTCAAACGCTGCGTTTAATTTGCATAATTTTGGGCAAAAACTCAGCGTTTAAAGAAGCAGCATGTCAATTGTTTTTTCCATTTGGGCTGCGTTTTGCTAACATTGAAGTCAATGAGAAGTTGTAAAAAGCAAGAAACATCAAAATTCCAGCGTTTTACCTGCTTTTTGGCTGCAGAAAGGATGCGTTTTGGACTACATAAACGTATGCGTTTTTGACATCAAAATAATGGAATGATATGTCCCTTTACACACACACATAGTCCGACAATTAAATTAATTAAAAAAATTTATTTATTGCTATTTTAGCGATAAATAGTATTAAACCGCTATAATTATATGAAATATAACTATTTTCGTTATTATTTCAATAATTATGTGTTCCTTTTTTTTCCCTTTTTTCATTTTGTTTGACTGTTTAAACTTTATTTATCAGTGTCTTTATGTTCAAAACGCATCTGTCTAAACACACTGGAAAAGCATGTAAAAAGCGCTAAAAACGCGGCAAAGACGCGATAAAAACGCATGCGTATTTACCGCTATTTTGTGGTCAAAAGCAACTTTGGCAAAAGCAATTTCTGCCAGAGGATGCGTTTTGAACTACAACTAGGACGACGAAAAGTGTGGACATGGCCTAAGGCTATGTGCTCACGTTGCAGAAATTTTCTGCATCAAATCTGCACCTTCTGGCAGAAAAACGCAACAAAACCCGCATGCATTTTTGGAATGTTTTTGTGCCGTGTGTTTTTCTTTTGAAGCTAATGGGTAGAAAGCAAAAAAAAAATGCAGGCAAAATCACACCAACAATTGACATGCTGCGGATTATTTTCTGCACCAAATCTGCAAGGAAAAAATAAGTATTCAAGAATTCTCATTGACTTTGCTGGTATAAAGATAAGCATGCAGAGTTGTGTCAAAATCTGCACCAAATCTGCAGAAAAAAACCTCAGTGTGTGCACACAGTCTAAGGAAGTCAACCTTATATGGACAGAATATACAGTGCCTACAAGTAGTATTCAACCCCCTGCAGATTTAGCAGGTTTGATAAGATGCAAATAAGTTAGAGCCTGCAAACTTCAAACAAGAGCAGGATTTATTAACAGATGCATAAATCTTACAAACCAACAAGTTATGTTGCTCAGTTAAATTTTAATAAATTTTCAACATAAAAGTGTGGGTCAATTATTATTCAACCCCTAGGTTTAATATTTTGTGGAATAACCCTTGTTTGCAATTACAGCTAATAATCGTCTTTTTTAAGACCTGATCAGGCCGGCACAGGTCTCTGGAGTTATCTTGGCCCACTCCTCCATGCAGATCTTCTCCAAGTTATCTAGGTTCTTTGGGTGTCTCATGTGGACTTTAATCTTGAGCTCCTTCCACAAGTTTTCAAATGGGTTAAGGTCAGGAGACTGACTAGGCCACTGCAACACCTTGATTTTTTCCCTCTTGAACCAGGCCTTGGTTTTCTTGGCTGTGTGCTTTGGGTCATTGTCTTGTTGGAAGATGAAATGACGACCCATCTTAAGATCCGTGATGGAGGAGCGGAGGTTCTTGGCCAAAATCTCCAGGTAGGCCGTGCTATCCATCTTCCCATGGATGCGGACCAGATGGCCAGGCCCCTTGGCTGAGAAACAGCCCCACAGCATGATGCTGCCACCACCATGCTTGACTGTAGGGATGGTATTCTTGGGGTCGTATGCAGTGCCATCCAGTCTCCAAACGTCACGTGTGTGGTTGGCACCAAAGATCTCGATCTTGGTCTCATCAGACCAGAGAACCTTGAACCAGTCTGTCTCAGAGTCCTCCAAGTGATCATGAGCAAACTGTAGACGAGCCTTGACATGACGCTTTGAAAGTAAAGGTACCTTACGGGCTCGTCTGGAACGGAGACCATTGCGGTGGAGTACGTTACTTATGGTATTGACTGAAACCAATGTCCCCACTGCCATGAGATCTTCCCGAAACTCCTTCCTTGTTGTCCTTGGGTTAGCCTTGACTCTTCGGACAAGCCTGGCCTCGGCACGGGTGGAAACTTTCAAAGGCTGTCCAGGCCGTGGAAGGCTAACAGTAGTTCCATAAGCCTTCCACTTCCGGATGATGCTCCCAACAGTGGAGACAGGTAGGCCCAACTCCTTGGAAAGGGTTTTGTACCCCTTGCCAGCCTTGTGACCCTCCACGATCTTGTCTCTGATGGCCTTGGAATGCTCCTTTGTCTTTCCCATGTTGACCAAGTATGAGTGCTGTTCACAAGTTTGGGGAGGGTCTTAATTAGTCAGAAAAGGCTGGAAAAAGAGATAATTAATCCAAACATGTGAAGCTCATTGTTCTTTGTGCCTGAAATACTTCTTAATACTTTAGGGGAACCAAACAGAATTCTTGTGGTTTGAGGGGTTGAATAATAAATGACCCTCTGAAAAAACTTTTCACAATTTAAAAAAAAAATAAAAAAAGAAATAACATTCTTTTTTGCTGCAGTGCATTTCACACTTCCAGGCTGATCTACAGTCCAAATGTCACAATGCCAAGTTAATTCCGAATGTGTAAACCTGCTAAATCTGCAGGGGGTTGAATACTACTTGTAGGCACTGTATAAGACACGTGTATGGCATACTGAGACACCCCCCCACCCCACTTGGTCTATAAGCAAAAAATGGGGTGCTGTTTTGCACTTGTGGCTCCTATTCTATTGAGCTAGAACATCCTTGTATTACTGCCACCATGGATGAATGGCTGTCATGTAATACTGCAGAGTAAACGTATAACTCATTGTGTCAAATCGACTGTTTCCAAAGGGTGCTGGGGCAATCAGTTGATCTTTCCACCGTCCACATTTAGAACTGAATTGTCTGTTAGGAAATTCTCTTTTATTGCCACAGAAAAAGTCAAGAGGGAAAAATTAATTTCAGGATTTTCAATCCTGGGTGACATATTTTAATCCTTGTTGTGTGCCCCTATTCTATGTGGGCTCTGACTGATTGACTTTAAATTTCCCCAATTACAGACCGGTTACCATTTCACTTTAGTTCTTTGTACTGAATGCTTAATAGGGTTGTGCTGTTTTATTAAAATCACGAAAAATCCTCTTTTTCCAATACCAAACATTGCAGCCTTTTACATGTCTGGCCAAAGGATACCAGGATCACTTCTTTATAATCACTGTGTTGACCATCCTATAAATGTAGATATTACCTGGGCATTAACATGTTGAATTCTCCAGGTCTGAGTGCCAATTTTTGCCTGCAGAAATAGTGTTCGCTGTCATGATCCTGAGTTATGCCCCATAGTTTTATCATCATATCAAGATTTGAGGTTTCTGACAACATCATTCATTGTCCTCTGCATTGGGCAAAAGGTCAACTTTCACGTCATGGCCAGAAATCAGTACAAACATTGATACGAAGCGAAGAGCGAATATTTAATATGAGTTATAAATTATTATTTTTCCAATTAAGAAAATGTGGCCTTACTAGGCAGTGACGCTAAGGAAACAAAACGGCAACCTTTCCAGTTGATACATTTGAGTTTGGTAAATACATTCTCATTACTTACCGCAAATTTTGCATAACTGGATTAAAATTTAGATTGAGTTTTCATTAAATGACAAATTATCACCATGAATAACATCATTGCCAGAGCGGTGCACATACAATTTTCTTTGTATGTCCTATTACTTGGTAAAAATTCATTACAAAACAAATACATAAAGCATAAAACAGAAGCCAATCTCTGTAAGAAAGCGGTAAAATGTACACTGTCAAGTGGTGCCTCAACATGGAGTGCCGAGACAGCAGTGGGGCATTGTACAGCAGGTAAAGACTTCTGTTAGAAACTTTGCATCTTGGCCCAGGAGATTCAAGTAATGCCATTGACTGTCACTCACTCTCTTGCTATAAACTTAAAAAAGTTGTCCAGCACAAAAAAAAAAGTCACAGTGCTGAGCTCTTTCAGGCTGTCAGTACAAGCTCCTCTGCTCTTCCTCACACAAGCTTATCTGATCGGTCTTCCTCCTCTGCTCCATAGTGACCTCTCAGTGCTTGGTCAGCTACTGGCTTGGCACACAGCCCCCCTGCATTGTGCACAAAGCCCCCTCCCCCCTGCCCTGTGAAGAAGCTAAGCTCCTACTAAGTAGCATGGCACTTCTCAGCTGCTGCCACATGTGCTGTCTGTGACTCTGATACAATTTTAGGTAATGTACTTCAGCATATTTAATAAATATATTACGCAATACACTGTACAAGTCTGTCCAGAAATTGACACTCTGCTAACATTAGAGACAGTTATGATTTAGATAGATATCGTTATACATTTATATCTATAGATATCTGTTTTATCTACCTATCATATCCATAATCTATCTATGCACCTATTGATCTACTGTACATCTTTTTCTATCTGTAGGTCTATTATTTCTATCTTTTGTATATCTCATCTAAGACATACATAAAATATAGATATATAGAGACACAGTAATAGAAATATGAGATATGTACAGGAAATAGAGAAATAGATATATAGAGAGGGCGATGTATGTGTGTGTGTGTGTGTGTGTTATATATATATATATATATATATATATTATATAAAATAGTGCATCTCAGTGAATTAGAATATCATCATAAAGTTAGTTTATTTTAGTTATTCAATACAAAAAGGGAAAAACATATATAGAGTCAAACAGAGTGATCTATTTCAAGTGTTTATTTCTCTTAATGTTGTTGATTATGGCTTACAGCCAATGAAAACCCAAAAGTCATTATCTCAAAAAATTTGAATAATTACCACAATACACCTGCAAAGGCTTTCTAAGCATTTAAAATGGTCTCTTAGTCTGGTTCAGTAGGCTACACAATAATGGGGAAGACTGCTGAATCGACAGATGTCTAGAAGGCAGTCAGTGACACACACAAGGAGGGTAAGCCACAAAAGGTAGTTGCTAAAGAAGCTGACTGTTCACATAGTGCTGTATCCAAGCATATTAATGGGAAGATGAGTGGAAGGAAAAAGTGTAGTGAAAAAAGGTGCACAAGCAATCGGAATAACCGCTGCCTTGATAGGCTTGTCAAGAAAAGGCCATTCAAAAATGTGGGCGAGATTCACAAGGAGTAGACTGCTGGTGGAGTCAGTGCTTCAAGAGTGGGGGCTACAACTGTTGCATTACTTGTGTCAAGCCACTCATGACCAATAAAAGTGTCTTACCTGGGCAAAGGACAAAAAGAACTGGACTGTTGCTCAGTGGTCCAAGGTGTTGTTTTCAGATGAAAGTAAATTTTTCATTTCATTTGGAAATCAAGGTCCCAGAATCTGGAGGAAGAGTGGAGAGGCCACAATCCAAGCTGCTTGAGGTCTAGTGTGAAGTTTCCACAATCAGTGATAGTTTGGGGAGCCATGTCATCTGCTCGTGTAGGTCCACTGTGTTTTAGGGTACTTTCACACTTGCGTTCAGCGGAGTCCGTCACTATGGAAAATAGCGCAGTCCGTTAACGTACTGCGCTATTCTCCATAGACTTGTATGGACGACGCACTGTAACGCAAGTGTCAGCGTTGCATCTGCTGGACGACGCAGCGTCGTTATTTTGATGCTGCGCCGGGCAGGAGGAACGCAGCATGTAACTTTTTTTGAGCAGCGCAATCCGTTGGATTTCAATGCGCATGCTCTCTCTGGCTCCCTGCACCCGTAACCAAGGTAAATATCAGGTAACCAAGCAAAGTGCTTTGCCGATATTTACCCTCGCTACGTGTGCAGGGAGCCCGACACTTCCCTGCTTGGCTCTGCCCCCTCCCGCACTCCACTCTGCATGTATGTACACACACACACACACACACGCACACTCACCTGTCCTCAGCGCCATGGCCCGCTCGGCTCCACCCACTCCTCATTCCGCCCCCCGCACACATTCTCGGTGGCCGAACGATCAGCTGATCGACCGGCAGCTGGCTATTGAGAGTGATCAGCTGATCATTCACAATAGTCTGCTGCCGGTAAAACTGTAAAGAAGAAAAAAAAAAAATAAAAAAAAAGCTTTCCATTGTTTTGTACGATCCATAGCATCCGTTGTGCCATTATATGTAACGCATCCGTTGCATCCGTCACACAATGCAATGCTACGGAAGCCGTCCAACGCAAGTGTGAAAGTAGCCTTATCAAGACCAAAGTCAGTGCAGCCGTCTACTAGGAAATTTTAAAGCACTTCATGCTTCCCTCTTCCAACAAGCTTTTGGAAAATGGAAATTTCATTTCCCAGCAGGACTTGGCACCTGTCCACACTGCCAAAAGTGCCAATACCTGGTTTAACAACCACAGTATCACTGTGCTTGATTGGCCAGCAAACTCGCCTGACCTAAATCCCGTAGAGAATCTATGGGGAATTGTCAAGATGAAGATGAGACACCAGACCCAACAGTGCAGATGAGCTGAGGGCTGCCATCAAAGCAACCTGGGCTTCCATAACACCTCAGCAGTGCCACAAGCTGATCGCCTCCATGCCACGCCCACATTGATGCAGTAATTCATGCAAAAGAGCACCGACCAAGTATTGAGGCATTTACTGTACAGACTTTTCAGTAGGCGCCAACATTTCTGAGTTTAAAATATTTTTTTTCATTTGGTCTTATATAATATTCTAATTTTCCGAGAATTACTTTTGGGTTTTCATTGGCTGTAAGCCATAATCATCAACATTAACAGGAATAAACACTGGAAATAGATCCCTCTGTGTGTACTGACTGTATATAATATATGTATTTCCTTTTTTGTATTGAATTACTGAAATAAATTAACTTTTTGATGATATTCTAATTTATTGAGATGCACTTGTATATACAGGAATACTCCATTTATATATAGATTTAAATCAAGTTTTAACTAAAAATATTTTTCTTCTGGGATTATTTCCAATTTTTTTGTGGCAATCACAGTGCAGGATGAACAATAGTACACATCGTTATGGGGGCAGAAATACTAAATATGTGTCCTATTTAAAGAACACTTGATTTTTTACATTAAACATTTTTTTGTTACGAACATTAGGATTTCTTGTATATGCAGTGAGTACCTACCTACCTTGTCAGTGTTTGATTGGGAGACTATCAAAACCCACTTCTACCAGGATCTGATAGGTGTATTTTGTGTCAGACCAGAAGGCCATTGTCAGGCATCTCGTTGCCATAGCAATCCTTAGGCACTTCATGATTGCACTACGGGGGTACCGAAGAGTTGACAGAGAGAGCGCTCTCACTGTTGGCAAACTCCTCATTTGCTGCTGTCCCTATTTACCGATCTGAACTTCATACAACAATAAGGGGTTATAGATATGTTTTTTGGGCTGGACACCCCTTTAAAGGCTATGTTCACAGCTGTATTGCAGGTTTGATTTTGTCTACTAAATTGTTGGACATCATGAAGGAAATCAGACAAATACCATTATAATTAATTATAGTCCCTCATTATAGTCTCCTCTGCCAAGTCCTTCATTGGCAACCTATTGGTGAGAAGTAAGCTGATGTAATTTCTCGAAACGCCTACCACATGTAAACAGTGGTCTTTAATAGACCTCCTTCTTTGCTCTCCTCTTGTCTACTCATCAGATGCCATTTTTGCAAGCTTTTTCCTGGGCACCTTCTATACTCTGGCAGTCGCTATTCTAAGCAGTCACATTTTTCCACACTATTGAAAACTTGAAAAGCAAACTGAAAACCAATCTTTGAGGGAAAGTTCACAACCTACGATAACCCTGGTGCCACCATACTGCCATATAAGCAGATTGTAATCCCCCGAACTGTCTCCTCTACCCATCACCTTGTAGAGTGTAAGCCCTCGTGGGCTGGTCCTCCCTCCCTCTGTACCAGTCTGTTACTCAATTAGTTAAGTTTTTTCTAGCGGTTTTCTTTGTTTATATATATATATAAATAAATAAAATAAATCTTTATTTTTTATATAGCGCTAACATATTCCGCAGCGCTTTACATACATCAGGAACACTGTCCCCATTGGGGCTCACAATCTAAATTCCCTGTCTGTATGTTTTTGGAGTGTGGGAGGAAACCGGAGTACCCAGAGGAAACCCACGCAAACACGGGGAGAACATACAAACTCCTTGCAGATGGTGTCCTTGGTGGGATTCGAACCCAGGACCTCAGCGCTGCAAGACTGCAGTGCTAACCACTGAGCCACCGTGCCGCCCTGAGCCACCGTGCCGCCCTATATATATATACTAGCTGTACTACCCAGCTTCGCCCGGGTTAATAACTGTTAACAAAATAGAATGCATTAACAAAAATTTATTCTGCACACAAAAGCCACAAAACAAATAGATAGAAATGTAATAATTAAAAGGCAAAAACTAAGCTAACAAAAGCTTTTCACAACATATATTTCAACACCACAGATATTCCACACAGATTTAACTAAATTGGCCAAGTAATGTGCTCCGTCTGTCTCTTTCCAGGTCTGTCTCTTTCCCCGTCTGTCTCTTTCCCTGTCTGCCTGTCTCTGTCTGTCTCTTTTTTGTCTGTCTCTATCTCTCTGTTTCTTTCCTCATCTGTCTCTTTCCAGGTCTCTCTCTTTCCCAGTCTGTCTCTTTGTCTGTGTCTTTTCCTGTCTGTCTAATTCCCTGTCTGCCTGTCTCTGTCTGTCTGTTTCCTTGTCTGCCTCTATCGAGGTCTGTGTCTTTCCCCATCTATCTTTGTCTTTCTCTCTGGCTGTCTCCTCCTTCTCTGTCTGCCTGTCTCTGTCCCTGTCTGCATGTCTGTCTGTCTCTTTCCCCATCTGTCTTTCCCCATCTGTCTCTCTCCAGGTCTGTCTCTCTCCAGGTCAGTCTCTCTCCAGGTCCGTCTCTCTTCAGGTCCGTCTCTCTCCAGGTCCGTCTCTCTCCAGGTCCGTCTCTCTCCAGGTCAGTCTCTCTCCAGGTCAGTCTCTCTCCAGGTCAGTCTCTCTCCAGGTCAGTCTCTCTCCAGGTCAGTCTCTCTCCAGGTCAGTCTCTCTCCAGGTCAGTCTCTCTCCAGGTCAGTCTCTCTCCAGGTCCGTCTCTCTCCAGGTCCGTCTCTCTCCAGGTCCGTCTCTCTCCAGGTCAGTCTCTCTCCAGGTCAGTCTCTCTCCAGGTCAGTCTCTCTCCAGGTCAGTCTCTCTCCAGGTCAGTCTCTCTCCAGGTCAGTCTCTCTCCAGGTCTGTCTCTTTCCAGGTCTGTCTCTTTCCAGGTCTGTCTCTTTCCAGGTCTGTCTCTTTCCAGGTCTGTCTCTGTCTGTCTCTTTCCAGGTCTAACAAACCACATATACCACATTCTAACATCCATTAGACGGCATCATATCCATAGAAAACCACTAAGTAACTCCTTTAAGAAATTACTAGAATGCCACAGAGTCATAAAACAAGATTTTTATTAATACAATTTTTAAAAAATGACAATTTTACCTTTAGCACAGTAGGACAGTGAAAACCAAAATGAGTTCCTCCTAACAGGGGAGGGGTAGGTGCGAGCACAATGAGACCATCGGTACAGGTCAGATGTCAAACAAAATAACCATATACAATTGTATTGCCAACCACGTGGTCTAAGGATCACCAAAAGGGGCCTCATGCAACCAAACATAGAGTATCCCCGAAATGCCCACACACGGTGCAGTTACAAAATGTCAAAATTTAGCAAAACCTATGCTTGACCAATGTGAATGCATTCAGGGGAACTCCATGCTGTTAACTAGAAAGTCAGAGGTTCGTCACTATAACTAAAGTTTATAAATTCCTTTTTTGTGACGAATTATGCCACTTAAGTATGAGTCAAGATGAGCCTGTGAGGGGGGACACCACCACTGTAATGAATCAAAAGTACATTACCCAAGTGGCACCACAGTAGCAGTGTCCAGCCTCAGAACAGGCCCATCCACTCCACTGATGGATAAACATATTCATATAGGGATCCAGACCATAAAATCACATAGAAGGCAGAAACAGAATACAAGTATACAGACCTGACAGATGGAGTATCAGCGTGCCCGCAACCACCAGGCCTTGACGCATTTCACTAACTGCTTCTTCGGGAGGCAGGCTCTTTCCAGGTCTGTCTCTTTCACCGTCTGTCTCTGTCTCTCTTTCACCATTTATCTCTGTGTACCGCCCCGCGTGCTCGGCTGCAACCGCCGAGCCGCTCGGATCCGTACTCGCACTGCAGGTGGTGGCTCGAGCCTCTCACGGACCCGGGGGTCACGTCGCTCTGCAAGGGAGTTGGCGCTACATGCGGGGATTCGGGGTGTTTGGATTTGAGGTGATAGTTTGTGACGCCACCCACGGGTTGTGGTGATTGTGGACACCACCGCTGCGGTGAAAGTACGGGGATCCCGGGAGCGGTGTAATGGCGCAGCTAGGTGTTGACCCCTCCGTGGGTAGGGGTAGTTGGTCCCGGGGTCCGGTGGGCTGAGGCCCGGGTGCAGGGAGTAGTGTTGCGGTGCAGCGCGGTGCCTGATGGCACTGGTGTACTCACTCTGACACAAGACACTGGAGTCGCTGGTAAACCAAACGGAGTGATGAACGGGGCCCGCAGCCAGCTGCAGCTTTTCCCAGGTTAGGTTGGTAATGTCCGCCTTTCTCCTGCACCTATATGTGTGGATCTTGACTCCTGTGCCTAGGCACTGGTAGTCCGCTCCCCGGCGTGTATCTGTCGTAGGAGCCCGTTTGCCCGCAGACACTGGCCCTTTGTATCTCTGGTCCTTGGCGATGGCACTTATCCGGAATGGTTGGGCTGTTGCCTTCAATCGGGACTTAGGTGGAAATGAACCCCTGAGGTCCAGACCGCAATCAGTTAATTTGACTATGGTGGTGGCATCTAGCCTAGTTCGGGGTCTGAGTACCCTGCCTGGTGCTCCGGTATCCAGTTGGCTCCCCGATTTGGTTCCGGCGGGCCACTACCCTGTCCCGGTCCCTTACGGTTCCACCGGTCGTCTTCCCGGTCTCCTGCAGGCGGCCACTACCGTCTGCCTCCTTGCCAATGGTGACTGGGCTCCAACCCAGCCACCGGAGTAGTCTTTGGCAGGCCTGAGCACAGGTCTGATTCCGGACTTGAACTTGACTCCACTCTCTCTCCTCACAACTCCAACTCCAACTCCTACCACCACTATAACTACTCTGTTTCTCCTGCCTCCAGGCCTGTGAACTCCTCGGTGGGTGGAGCCAACCGCCTGGCTCAACCCTCCCTGGTGTGGACATCAAACCTGGAGGGTGGTGACATGGCTTTTAGTTTGACTGCTGTTACCTAACTGGGAATGGGGGGTGGTGTGTAGTGTTGTTGTGTCTACCTGGGACAACCTGGATAGTCCAGGGCGTCACATCTGTCTCTTTCCCTGTCTCTATCTCTCTGTCTCTTTCCCTGTCTGTTTCTCTGTCTGTCTCTCTATCTCTCTCTCTGTCTGTTTGTCTCTCTCTATCCGTATCCCCACCGACATCTTATTACCTCACATATAAGCTTCTTATACTATGAATGTCTTTTGTTCCTATAGCAACCAATCACAGCTCCTACTAATAACCTGTAGTTCCAGGCTCCATTTACTTTAATAGAGGCATGTTTTTTGTAGAGTAACTGGAAAGCGTGGGGTTAAATTTTCCTGTCAAAACATAGACTACGATGTTCCCTGGGTCACATGAGGTGTCTGTGCAAAATTTCGTGATTGTAAATGCAACGGTGCGGATACACTTTTCATTTCACTTTTTCCCCATTATGTAGATAAGGGCAAAATTGGTAATTTGGAACGCGCGGGGTTAAAATTTCACCTCACAACATAGCCTACAACGCTCTCGGGGTCCAGACGTGTGAGTGTGCAAAATTTTGTGACTGTAGATGTGACGGTGCAGATGCCAATCCCGGACAGACACACATATTCAGCTTTATATATTAGACTAGCTGTACTAACCGGCTTCGCCCGGGTTAATAACTGTTGTTAACAAAATAGAATGTATTAACAAAAATTTATTCTGCACACAAAAACCACAAAACAAATAGATAGAAATGTAATTATTAAAAGGCAAAAACTAAGCTAATAGAAGCATTTCACAACATATAGTTCAACACCACAGATATTCCACACAGATTTAACTAAATTGGCCAAGTAATGTGCTCCGTCTGTCTCTTTCCAGGTCTGTATCTTTCCAGGTCTGTCTCTTTCCAGGTCTGTCTCTTTCCAGGTTTGTCTCTTTCCAGGTCTGTCTCTTTCCCCATCTGTCTCTTTCCCCGTCTGCCTGTCTCTATCTCTCTGTTTCTTTCCCCATCTGTCTCTTTCTAGGTCTGTCTCTTTCCCTGTCTGCCTGTCTCTGTCTCTTTCCTTGTCTGTCTCTTTCCCCGTCTGTCTCTATCAAGGTCTGTGTCTTTCCCCATCTATCTTTGTCTGTCTCTCTGGCTGTCTCCTCCTTCCCTGTCTGCCTGTCTCTGTCCCTGTCTGCATGTCTGTCTGTCTCTTTCCAGGTCTGTCTTTTTCCAGGTCTATCTCTGTCTGTCTCTTTCCCCGTCTGTCTGTCTCTTTCACCGTTTGTCTCTCTGTCTGTCTCTCTGTCTGTTTCTCTGTCTCTCTGTCTGTCTCTCTCTATCCGTCTCCCCACCGACATCATAGTACCCCACACATAAGCTTCTTATACTATAAATGTCTTTTGTTCCTATAGCAACCAATCACATTTCCTACTAATAACCTGTAGTTCCAGGCTCCATTTACTTTAATGGAGGCATGTTTTTTGGAGAGTAACTGTAAAGCGTGGGGTTACATGTTCCTATCAAAACATAGTCTACGACGTTCCCTGGGTCATATGAGGTGTCTGTGCAAAATTTCGTGATTGTAAATGTGACGGTGCGGATACACTTTTCGTTTCACTTTTTCACCATTATGTATAGGGGCAAAATTGATTGGTAAATTGGAACGCGCGGGGTTAAAATTTCGCCTCACAACATAGCCTATGACGCATTCGGGCTCCAGACGTGTGAGTGTGCAAAATTTTGTGGCTATAGCTGCGACGGTGCAGATGCCAATCCCGGACATACATACATACACACACATACACACATTAAGCTTTATATATTAGAATATATATATATATATATATATATATATACACATACAGTACAGACCATAGGTTCTTCAAAGTAGCCACCTTTTGCTTTGATTACTGCTTTGCACACTCTTGGAATTCTCTTGATGAGCTTCAAGAGGTAGTCACCAGAATTGGTTTTCCAACAGTCTTGAAGGAGTTCCAAGAGATGCTTAGCACTTGTTGGCCCTTCACTCTGCGGTCCAGCTTACCCCAAACCATCTCAATTGGGTTCAGGTCTGGTGACTGTGGAGACAAGGTCATCTGGCATAGCACCCCATCACTCTCCTTAGTCAAATAGCCCTTACACAGCCTGGAGGTGTGTTTGGGGTCATTGTCCTGTTGAAAAATAAATGATGGTCCAACTAAACGCAAACCGGATGGAATAGCACGCCGCTGCAAGATGCTGTGGTAGCCATGCTGGTTCTGTATGCCTTCAATTTTGAATAAATCACCAACATTGTCACCAGCAAAGCACCCCCACACCATCACACCTCCTCCTCCATGCTTCACGGTGTGAACGAGCCATGTAGAGTCCATCTGTTCACCTTTTCTACAAAGACATGGTGGTTGGATCCAAAGATCTCAAATTTGGACTCAACAGACCAAAGCACAGATTTCCACTGGTCAAATGTCCATTCCTTGGGTTCTTTAGCCCAAACAAGTCTCTTCTGCTTGTTGCCTGTCCTTACCATTGCTTTCATAGCAGCTATTTTACCATGAAGGCCTGCTGCACAAAGTCTCCTCTTAACAGTTGTTTTAGAGATGAGAAGGTGTGTCCAAACTTTTGGTCTGTACTGTACATATACATAGATAATAGACTGTTATGCACTGTAAACTGTTGGAGCAATGCTTCTCAATTTAGATTGTACATGCAAACACCCAAACATGGCTATTCGGGTCACTCCCAGTTTTTCCTAATCGTTCTTGTAAACACTGGAAAGTGCGGAAGACAAAGGCACTCAGAGTTAAAGGGTTTTTCCTATCTCCAGCATCCTATCCCAATATGTAGTAGATGTAATAATAATAATATTAGCAAACACCTCCAATTAGAAATGTTCTTCTGAATCACTATGTTGCTTACCTCATGTTCAGGTCATTGAAGGACCTTAGGTATCCATGGTTATGACCACACACGTAGTCACAGTTAGCTAGTTAGTTGCTCATGGTCATAATCATGGATACCTAAGGTCCTGCAATGCCCTAAACATGAGGTAAGTGACATAGTGAATCAGAAGAACTATACTACATTTCTAATTGGAGGTATTTGCTAATATTATTATTATTACACCTATTACATATTGGGATAGGATCTTGGAGATGGGAATACCCCTTTAAGTCATCAGCATAATGATATATGACCAGAATCAGCTAGCCACCATTGCTTATACAGGTGCAATATGATGTGATTTTAATCACTTAGGGCGGCTTTGCACGTTGCAACATCGCACGTACGATGTCGGTGGGGTGAAATCGAAAGTGCCGCACATCCGGCGTCACTTTCGACATCGTTGTGTGTAAATTCTAGATGATACGATTAACGAGCGCAAAAGCATCGTTATCGTATCATCGGTGCAGGCTCCGACTTTTCCATAATAATGCTGCCGCGACAGGTACGATGCTGTTCCTAGTTCCTGTGGCAGCACACATCGTTGTGTGTTACGCCGCAGGAGCGAGGAACATCACCTTACCTGCCGCCGGCGGCTCTACGGAAGGAAGGAGGTGGGCGGGATATTTACATCCTGCTCATTTCCGCCCCTCCGCCACTATTGGCCGCCTGCCGTGTGACGTCGCTATGACGCCGCATGACCCGCCCCCTTAGGAAGGAGGCGGGTCGCCGGCCAGAGCGATGGTCGCAGGGCAGGTGAGTGCATGTGAAGCTGGCATAGCGATAATTTTCGCTACGCCAGCTATCACAAGATATCGTACCTGCGACGGGGGCGGGGACTATCGCGTGCGACATCGCAGCATCGGCTTGCGATGTCGCAACGTGCAAAGCCCGTCTAATGGTTTGCCTCCAATGATGATACAGAAACAAAAGTTACACAGACGTATATAATTATTCCCTATATATCATACTGGATACACCATAGTTAATCAGCATGCATTGTAACTGGAACATAGACTAAACAATTGTAAAAAAAAAAAAAAAAAATTTTAAAATAAAAACAAGTGGCTAGAACCTAGAACTTTTTTTTTTATAGACAATAGGCTAGAATTCAAGGTTAGTGAGATACTACATGATACAATCTTGACTTCAGATTAACAATAACATATTAAGACCTGAGAAAAGCGGATCAATCCACAGAGGATAAAGTTCGAGTTTAATATCCTGAAAACTGCTCTTTCATGCATATTTGAATAATTTGGGATTTGATATCCGGTTCACAATAAAAATAAACTTTTCCATCACCTTTTCCCACACTGCTGAAGCATCAGAAAGCGGGCTAATGACATTATGTGTGGCAGCACGGGCCTCCCATTATACCCTGCAATTATGAAATACAACGGGGGTACATGAGTGGTTCCCTGTAGAGCAAAGTTTGTAAAGCAGAGTCATTTTCCATCTGCAGAATCACTGGATAAATCTCTGTCATGTAGAGTGTAAGCTCTTATGATCATTGGGGTCCTCTCCCTCTCTATCCTGTAGAGTGTAAGCTTCTATGATCAGTGGGGTCCTCTCTCTCTTGCTTGTAGAGTATAAGCTCCTATGATTAGTGGGGTCCTCTCTCTCTCTCGCCTGTAGAGTGTAAGCTCCTATGAGCAGTGGGGTCCTCTCTCTCGCCTGTACAGTTTAAGCTCCTATGGTCAGTGGGGTCCTCTATCTCTCACCTTTAGAGTTTAAGCTCCTATGGTCAGTGGGGTCCCTTCTCTCTGTCCTGTAGAGTGTAAGCTCCTATGATCAGTGGGGTCCTCTCTCTCTCTTTGTCCTGTAGAATGTAAGCTCCTATGATCAGTGGAGTCCTCTCTCTCTCCAGTAGAGTGTAAGCTCCTATGATCAGTGGGGTCCTCTCTCTCTCCTGTAGAGTGTAAGCTGCTATGATCAGTGGGGTCCCCTCTCTCTCTCTCTCTATTCTGTAGTGTCAGCCCCTATGATCAGTGGAGTTCTCTCTCTCTCTCTCCTGTACAGTGTAAGCTGCTATGATCAGTGGGGTCCTCTCTCTCTCCTGTACAGTGTAAGCTGCTATGATCAGTGGGGTCCTCTCTCTCTCTCCTGTACAGTGTAAGCTGCTATGATCAGTGGGGTCCTCTCTCTCTCTCCTGTACAGTGTAAGCTGCTATGATCAGTGGGGTCCCCTCTCTCTCTCTCTATCCTGTAGTGTTAGCTCCTATGATCAGTGGAGTCCTCTCTCTCTCCTGTACAGTGTAAGCTGCTATGATCAGTGGGGTCCTCTCTCTCTCTCTCTCTCCTGTACAGTGTAAGCTGCTATGATCAGTGGGGTCCTCTCTCTCTCTCTATCCTGTAGTGTCAGCTCCTATGATCAGTGGGGTCCTCTCTCTCTCCTGTACAGTGTAAGCTCCTATGATCAGTGGGGTCCTCTCTCTCTCCTGTACAGTGTAAGCTGCTATGATCAGTGGGGTCCTCTCTCTCTCTCTATCCTGTAGTGTCAGCTCCTATGATCAGTGGGGTCCTCTCTCTCTCCTGTACAGAGTAAGCTCCTATGATCAGTGGGGTCCGCTCTCTCTCCTGTACAGTGTAAGCTGCTATGATCAGTGGGGTCCCCTCTCTCTCTCTCTCTCTCTATCCTGTAGTGTTAGCTCCTATGATCAGTGGAGTCCTCTCTCTCTCCTGTACAGTGTAAGCTGCTATGATCAGTGGGGTCCTCTCTCTCTCTCTCTCTCTCCTGTACAGTGTAAGCTGCTATGATCAGTGGGGTCCTCTCTCTCTCTCTATCCTGTAGTGTCAGCTCCTATGATCAGTGGGGTCCTCTCTCTCTCCTGTACAGTGTAAGCTCCTATGATCAGTGGGGTCCTCTCTCTCTCCTGTACAGTGTAAGCTCCTATGATCAGTGGGGTCCTCTCTCTCTCTCTCTCCTGTAGAATGTAAGCTCCTATGATCAGTGGAGTCCTCTCTCTCTCCAGTAGAGTGTAAGCTCCTATGATAAGTGGGGTCCTCTCTCTCTCTATCCAGTAGAGTGTAAGCTCCTATGATCAGTGGGGTCCTCTCTCTCTCTCTCCTGTACAGTGTAAGCTGCTATGATCGGTTGGGTCCTCTCTCTCTTTCACTATCCTGTAGAGTGTAAGCTCCTATGGTCAGTGGAGTCCTCTCTCTATCTCTCCTGTACAGTGTGAGCTCTTACAGTCAGTGGGGTTTCTCTCTGTCTCTATCTCTTTCCTTTCCCCCACATGGTATTTTTCATAACTGATATTTGCACAAATTTATTTGCTGCAAATTGAATTCTTTTGACAAAATTTGGCAAAGTTGGCAAATTCGAATTTCAAAAGGTGTTCTCATCTTTAATTAAGACTCAGAGATGTATTTCATGGCCATAACTTTACAATGAAGCAAACATCAGAAAAAATTGAGACATTTTTATTTGTATAATACTAAAATACTAATGCAGTTCAAGTGCTTAACCATACCATACTGTCCCCCGCTCTGACAGCAATGATAGCAAAGAAAGCTGCTGGAGTTTACTCTTCAATTGCCAAGTGAGTATAAGTGAGTATATTGTATATACTTTGAAATATATGTCCTTTGTACAACATCTTCGTATTCGGTGCATTAGGTAGAGTCAGATAGCAAGATATGGATTTGAAGGATCACAGATAAGTATTGAGTACAGAAGAACCTGTGTCCTTAGAACTTAGCAGAGGCAGTCTTTTGATCCCAGTTTTAGGCCCCCTTCACACGTCCGTGAAAAACACGCACGTGTGTTATGGGCCGTTATTCGGGTCCGTGTCCCGTTTTTGTGTCCGTTTTTATGGTCCGTGTGGCACCTGTGTGAATTGCGTATGCTAGCCGTGTTTGTGTGCAGAACGTCCGTGTGTGCGTGTGGAATTAACGTGTATGTGTACGTGGAATGTCCGTGTGGAATGTCCGTGTGTGTGATGCACAATGTCGTTTATAAATGTCGGCTGACAGCAGACAGAGTTGCGCGATGAGAATGAACTCGGGTGAACTTCACCCGACTTCATCCTCATACCGCGGCTCTGTCTGTGTCGAGTACTGATTAGCGGTCACCTGTGAAGGATTCACCGGTGACCGCTAATCCCCCGAGTGACTGAAGTTTCCCCCCCCTCTCTCATACTCACCGTTCCTCGATCCCCGGCGCTGCACGGCATTCACACTGCTGCGGCGGCTTTTACTATTTTGAAAAAGCCGGCCGCTCATTAAACAATCTCCTATTCCCTGCTTTCCCCGCCCACCGGCGCCTATGATTGGTTGCAGTGAGACACGCCCCCACGCTGAGTGACAGGTGTCACACTGCACCCAATCACAGCAGCCGGTGGGCGTGTCTATACTGTGCAGTAAAATAAATAAATAAATAATTAAAAAAAAAACGGCGTGCGGTCCCCCCCAATTTTAATGCCAGCCAGATAAAGCCATACGGCTGAAGGCTGGTATTCTCAGGATGGGGAGCTCCACGTTATGGGGAGCCCCCCACCCTAACAATATCAGTCAGCAGCCGCCCAGAATTGCCGCATACATTATATGCGACAGTTCTGGGGCTGTACCCGGCTCTTCCCGATTTGCCCTGGTGCTTTGGCAAATCGGGGTAATAAGGAGTTATTGGCAGCCCATAGCTACCAATAAGTCCTAGATTAATCATGTCAGGCGTCTATGAGACACCCTCCATGATTAATCTGTAAATTACAGTAAATAAACACGCACACACCAGAAAAAAATCCTTTATTAGAAATAAAAAACACACACATATACCCTGGTTCACCACTTTAATCAGCCCCAAAAAGCCCTCCATGTCCGGCGTACTCCACAGTCCTCCAGCGTCGCATCCAGCGCTGCTGCATGGAGGTGACAGGAGCTGCAGAAGACACCGCCGCTCCGGTCACCTCCACGCAGCTAATGAAGACAGCCGGCGATCAGCTGAGCTGTCACTGAGGTTACCCGCTGTCACTGGATCCAGCGGTGGATCCAGCGGTGGCCGCGGGTAACCTCAGTGACAGCTCAGCTGATCGCCGGCTGTCTTCATTAGCTGCGTGGAGGTGACCGGAGCGGCGGTGTCTTCTGCAGCTCCTGTCACCTCCATGCAGCAGCGCTGGATGCGACGCTGGAGCATCCTGGAGTACGCCGGACATGGAGGGCTTTTTCGGGCTGATTAAAGTGGTGAACCAGGGTAATGTGTGTGTTTTTATTTCTAATAAAGGATTTTTTTCTGGTGTGTGTGTTTATTTACTGTAATTTACAGATTAATCATGGAGGGTGTCTCATAGACGCCTGACATGATTAATCTAGGACTTATTGGCAGCTATGGGCTGCCAATAACTCCTTATTACCCCGATTTGCCAACGCACCAGGGCAAATCGGGAAGAGCCGGGTACAGCCCCAGAACTGTCGCATATAATGTATGCGGCAATTCTGGGCGGCTGCTGACTGATATTGTTAGGGTGGGGGGCTCCCCATAACGTGGAGCTCCCCATCCTGAGAATACCAGCCTTCAGCCGTATGGCTTTATCTGGCTGGCATTAAAATTGGGGGGGACCGCACGCCGTTTTTTTTTAATTATTTATTTATTTTACTGCACAGTATAGACACGCCCACCGGCTGCTGTGATTGGGTGCAGTGTGACACCTGTCACTCAGCGTGGGGGCGTGTCTCACTGCAACCAATCATAGGCGCCGGTGGGCGGGGAAAGCAGGGAATAGGAGATTGTTTAATGAGCGGCCGGCTTTTTCAAAATAGTAAAAGCCGCCGCAGCAGTGTGAATGCCGTGCAGCGCTGCGCCGGAGATCGGGGAACGGTAAGTATGAGAGAGGGGGGGAAACTGACCGACAGACTGTGAGAGAGGGACAGACAGACAGAGAGACCGACAGAGAGACAGAGAGACCGACCGACGGACTCAGGGAGATTGACCGACATACACAGAAATAGAAAGAATAGCCGACATCACTAGAAATAAAAACACCAAACGGACACGGACTATAGGTAGATGCATACGTGTTTACTAACGTGTGTGCACATACCCATAGACTTTCATTGTGTCCACGTGTGCGTGCTACGTGCAGATAACGGACATGCATCCGTGCAAAACGCACACACATACGGATCACGGACACGCACACACGGACATAATGAAATAACGGACGTGTGACCACAATCATAGATTAACATTGGTGCACGTTTGGCCGTGTCTCCGGCATATACGGAAACGGACCAAACACGCACGTGTTTCACGGACGTGTGAAGGGGGCCTTAATTAGATTTACTGCTGCAGTATCTTCATGTTTACCCTACACTATACAGGGATAACTATAAGTGCTGCAGGGGTCTGAAACATGTAAGCACATAGTGATTTCATATCATATACAAAAAAGTGCAGAATTCTAATGAAAATTTATACAGATGTGATTTGCTGGCTTTTAGAAATAACTGTAAAAGCACATAACTAGTGATAAGCGTACCCGGACTTTAAAACTCTGGATCTGCGCGGCCTCAAAAGTATCCGGGTACCGGACCCAGGCCAGGAGTTCTCAGGGATCTTCAGCTAATGATCTGAATCTGGCAACTCGGGAAATTAAGAAAAAGGGAAAATAAAAATAAAGTAAGTGCGCTATTCTAAACAAATCTTCGGCGTGGCTGTAACTGCTTCCAGGGCCGGTCACTCTTCCTTCGGGGCCACTTATTAGCATATACATATTCATTGCTTTCCCCGTCCAACGACAGTCCTGGCGTCTGTAATTGTTTGCAGTCAGACGCGCCCCCAGCCTGTGTCACAGCATCTGACTGCTTTCAATCACAGACCCTGTCTGCGGGTCACTATCGTGGTATAAAAATAAATATTACGTATATTACGATACCAAGCACAGATAAAACATATGGCCACAGGCTACAGGCCCCAGCCGTGCACTTATCATGGCTGTGTATCAAAATAAGAGGAACTACATGCATTTTATTTTTTTCAATTATTTAAATAATTTAAAAAACGGCATGCAGTCCCCCCCCCATTTTGATGCCAACCATGATAAAGCTCGACAGCTGGGGGCTGGTATTTTCATTCCAGGAAGACCCATGCTTATTGGGCACCTCCAGCCTAAAAATAGCAGCCTGCAGCCACCCAGCATTGTCGCATCCATTCGATGTGTCAATCCTGGCACTTTATCCAGCCCTTCCCGGATGCCCTGGTGCAGTGGCAATCAGGGTAATAAAGGGTTAATAACAGCCCGCAGCTACCAGTAAGCGATAGATTAGTAATGTGAGGTGTCTATGAGACCCTTTAATCCTGTAATAGATGCGACAATACTGAGTGGCTGCAGGCTGCTATTTTTAGGCTGGGGGGGTTCAATAATGATACCACGCCACAGACTTGGTAAGTATAGATCACTTGCTCTAATCCTCCTATCCCTTCTACCACCATTTTTATTCTGGTCCCAATAGACATCCGGCCAGATATCTCGGATCAATTCCAAGCCGGAACCAATTTTTTTTTTTAAGTCTGGTTAGTCCCACCGATCCTGGATATCTGAGAGCTCATCCATCCCTAATAGTGAATACTGTCCCCTTAAAGGGGTTATCCGGCTTCTTTGACATTTTTTTTTTTATTTCCCTATTGGGCTACATTGGGGCAGGTAAGTAGATAGTGAGCACTTACCTGCCCTGCTGTTAGCCCCTCTCCCCCGGCTCAGAGCGGTCATGTGACCGCTCCTGCCGCGATTTTGCTGCTTCCGGTCATTTCATGTCAACATGGGCAGGGCCATGTTGACATGCAAATGTGGAACAGCATGTCGCCTCCCTGCTGGGCGGCTACAGTGCGATGAGTCCCCGCCCCCCCTTCCCTGCACCCTCCCACACATTCCCCCGCACCTCCAGTAACCTCCCCCTGCACTGCTGTAAGGTCCGTGACCTGAGGGAGGGGCCTGGCGGCAGCTGCCGTGGTGTCAGCTCCAGCACCGGGCCCCTGCTCAGGATCACACATTCAAATGTACCGGCATCACAGATCACCGATGCCGGTACATTTGAAAGTGCTGATGAGAAGCAGCGCAGCACTGCTTCTCATCACTGTCCCTCCGGCTGTCTGTGCTCTCTTCAGCACAGCGGTGACGTCACTACTGTGCTGAAGAGAGCACAGACAGCGCGAGAACGTGCAGGAGCGGCGGGGACCGAGGACAGGTGAGTATGTACTCCACATGTGTTCCCGATGGGGATGGGGGGGTTGCAGAGCCATATGTGTGCGTGTGCAGAGCCATATGTGTGCGTGTGCGGTGCAGAGCCATGTGTGTGCGTGTACGGTGCAGAGCCATGTGTGTGCGTGTGCAGAGCCATATGTGTGTGTGTGTGCAGAGCCATATGTGTGCGTGTGCGGTGCAGAGCCATATGTGTACGTGTGCGGTGCAGAGCCATATGTGTGCGTGTGAGGTACAGAGCCATATGTGTGCGTGTGAGGTACAGAGCCATATGTGTGCGTGTGCAGAGCCATATGTGTGCAGTGCAGAGCCATATGTGTGCGTGTGCAGAGCCATATGTGTGCGTGTGTGGTGCAGAGCCATATGTGTGCGTGTGCAGAGCCATATGTGTGCAGTGCAGAGCCATATGTGTGCGTGTGAGGTACAGTGCCATATGTGTTCGTGTGCGGTGCAGAACCATATGTGTGCGTGTGCGGTGCAGAGCCATATGTGTGCGTGTGCGGTACAGAGCCATATGTGTGCGTGTGCGGTGCAGAGCCATATGTGTGCGTGTGCGGTGCAGAGCCATATGTGTGCGTGTGCGGTACAGAGCCATATGTGTGCGTGTGCGGTGCAGAGCCATGTGTGTGCGTGTACAGAGCCATATGTGTGCGTGTGCAGAGCCATATGTGTGCGTGTGCGGTACAGAGCCATATGTGTGCGTGTGCAGAGCCATATGTGTGCGTGTGCGGTACAGAGCCATATGTGTGCGTGTGCGGTACAGAGCCATATGTGTGCGTGTGCGGTACAGAGCCATATGTGTGCGTGTGCGGTACAGAGCCCGATGTGGGGCTGTTATTTGCAATGCTGTAGTGATACCAGGTCAGGTGCTGGGGAAGAATACTGACAGGGAATGTGTGTGCAGGGGGCGGGCAGAGGACGAGGCTGGATACTGAGGTGGGTGGTGACAGCTCTGACTGAGGTTCAGCACAGGAAGTGGTCATGTTTGCTGGAGCTGAATGTAAACAAGAAGCTGCATAGAATAAAAGGGATAATTCAAGAGGAACAAAAGTTAGAAAACAAAAAATAACAATGTAGGTGTGATTTATATGACAATACAGCACAGATAAACTCAAAAATTTTTGTTAAGCTAATGTCGGACAACTCCTTTAACTAGCACCCCCCATCCAATACCATTCCTGTGCCTTTCTCCAAAAAACTGCAGTCTTAAAAAATTTCTGATCCACTTTCCACAGTAATATGGAAATAATTGTGTAAATGAAACTTTTTTTGTAAGTGATATGCATCAATATACACAATCACCTATTGGAAATCTATGTCCTACATAAACATGACATCCTCACGTATGGCAACCAGAGATTGGTAAGGTGGTTGTAGGCTCATGTACAGTTAGGTCCAGAAATATTTGGACAGTGACACAAGTTTTGTTATTTTAGCTGTTTACAAAAACATGTTCAGAAATACAATTATATATATAATATGGGCTGAAAGTGCACACTCCCAGCTGCAATATGAGAGTTTTCACATCCAAATCGGAGAAATGGTTTAGGAATCATAGCTCTGTAATGCATAGCCTCCTCTTTTTCAAGGGACCAAAAGTAATTGGACAAGGGACTCTAAGGGCTGCAATTAACTCTGAAGGCGTCTCCCTCGTTAACCTGTAATCAATGAAGTAGTTAAAAGGTCTGGGGTTGATTACAGGTGTGTGGTTTTGCATTTGGAAGCTGTTGATGTGACCAGACAACATGCGGTCTAAGGAACTCTCAATTGAGGTGAAGCAGAACATCCTGAGGCTGAAAAAAAAGAAAAAATCCATCAGAGAGAGATAGCAGACATGCTTGGAGTAGCAAAATCAACAGTCGGGTACATTCTGAGAAAAAAGGAATTGACTGGTGAGCTTGGGAACTCAAAAAGGCCTGGGCGTCCACGGATGACAACAGTGGTGGATGATCGCCTCATACTTTCTTTGGTGAAGAAGAACCCGTTCACAACATCAACTGAAGTCCAGAACACTCTCAGTGAAGTAGGTGTATCTGTCTCTAAGTCAACAGTAAAGAGAAGACTCCATGAAAGTAAATACAAAGGGTTCACATCTAGATGCAAACCATTCATCAATTCCAAAAATAGACAGGCCAGAGTTAAATTTGCTGAAAAACACCTCATGAAGCCAGCTCAGTTCTGGAAAAGTATTCTATGGACAGATGAGACAAAGATCAACCTGTACCAGAATGATGGGAAGAAAAAAGTTTGGAGAAGAAAGGGAACGGCACATGATCCAAGGCACACCACATCCTCTGTAAAACATGGTGGAGGCAACGTGATGGCATGGGCATGCATGGCTTTCAATGGCACTGGGTCACTTGTGTTTATTGATGACATAACAGCAGACAAGAGTAGCCGGATGAATTCTGAAGTGTACCGGGATATACTTTCAGCCCAGATTCAGCCAAATGCCGCAAAGTTGATCGGACGGCGCTTCATAGTACAGATGGACAATGACCCCAAGCATACAGCCAAAGCTACCCAGGAGTTCATGAGTGCAAAAAAGTGGAACATTCTGCAATGGCCAAGTCAATCACCAGATCTTAACTCAATTGAGCATGTATTTCACTTGCTCAAATCCAGACTTAAGACGGAAAGACCCACAAACAAGCAAGACCTGAAGGCTGCGGCTGTAAAGGCCTGGCAAAGCATTAAGAAGGAGGAAACCCAGCGTTTGGTGATGTCCATGGGTTCCAGACTTAAGGCAGTGATTGCCTCCAAAGGATTCGCAACAAAATATTGAAAATAAAAATATTTTGTTTGGGTTTGGTTTATTTGTCCAATTACTTTTGACCTCCTAAAATGTGGAGTGTTTGTAAAGAAATGTGTACAATTCCTACAATTTCTATCAGATATTTTTGTTCAAACCTTCAAATTAAACGTTACAATCTGCACTTGAATTCTGTTGTAGAGGTTTCATTTCAAATCCAATGTGGTGGCATGCAGAGCCCAACTCGCGAAAATTGTGTCACTGTCCAAATATTTCTGGACCTAACTGTATATCTTGGGTATAGGACACTGTAAACTTTGAGCTATGTCTCCAGATAAAAAGTAGATAATTATAGTGCCATTCTAAGAAATGGTCATGATTGCTTATGGTTCCTCTCCAAAGGCCAGAGAAATGAAACATCCCGAGATTATGTGTTATCTGTTTCTAATAATACTCCCCCGAAGCAGGGTCTGCTGTATATTTCCAAACCTCGACCATAAACAAGCAGCTTCCGATCATATCTCTGCCAACAATTCTCCTCAGTTGGGAAACTAGTGCTTTCTCTGTGTTTTTCCATTTCTGCTGTGCGGTTTCAGAATGACAAGAGCTATATTTTCTCTAGAGACTCTTCCATATTGTACATTATCAAAGCATCAGAGTTTAATTTAATTAGAGTTTTCCAAGGGCAGAAAGAGCGATAACCCTGTGATGTCACTGCTCAAGCAGATAAGAAATAAAAACGCTGCAATCCTGCAATGAACTATGGAGCTGAGAATACCAAACGTTATCGTACGGCAGCAGTCCCCTCCAATTCGGAGTTTTCAGAGATATTTACAAATAATGAAACAAATTATTAACTGTTTGTATAAGGCCTAAGACACACAGCATGAAAATCGGACCGAGTGGAGTGCGATAAAACATCGCATTCCACTCGGACCAATATTAGCCTCTGTGTCAGTACCCATGAGCGATTATTTTCTCGGCCCCAATCGGACCGAGAAAACAATCGTAGCATGCTGCGATTGTAATGCGAGTCTTTCTCTCGCACCCATTCAAGTCTATGGGGTGAGAGAAAAATCGCGCTGCACTCGTAGTACACCAGTGTACCACAAGTGCAGTGTGAGAATGGCAATAGCCGGCTAAGGAGAGAGGGAAATAAATCCCTGCCTCCCCTCCGCAGCGCCAGCCCGCCCCTCCTCAGCACCGGTCCCCTGCAGCTGTGGTCCGATCGCATGATCGGACCTCAGTCGCAGCGATACTCGCATGACACTCGGCTCCTGCTGTGCTGCCAGCGTGAGCCAAGTGTCATACGAGGATCTCATTTGTCCCCGTGTGGCCCCGGCCTTAGTGTGGATGAGTGACGCCAGGCAAAGTAATCCACAAACCACTCATTAATATCATCAAGTAGTAAATTAGTAGTTTGGGGTTAGAGCTCTACATAACTTCACAATTGTGAGCTGAATGGTCTACCGTATCTTTTTATTCCATAATATACCATTCCAAGGATTGGGCACTGTGGCTATATAGATGTTTTGGCAGGCATTTCTAAATGTATTTGCCCCTTTTTTGCACATTTCTCTCCAGTAATGTCCAGTCTTATGTTGGGCACCCTTATTAACCATTTGCTCCAGAACGTAGGGTCATTTTCACCATGTACTTAAGTTTTCAAAATTGAAATTCAAAGTGGGGGTAACTTGCCGTTTGTCCGAAATTTAGAAACATTTTACAAATGTTGCAATCATGGAAATACAACAAAGGGGAGAAAATCCAGCTCACCTGCCATCAATGTCCATGTTTTCCTCCAGAGTGCACGAGTCCTGCCGGTCAGTTCATACCGGTATGTGTGCCAAAGAGTGAATAGAAAAAAGTGGGCTCAGCACTGATATAAAAATATATAAAAAAAAACTTTATTGGAATCCGGTTAAAACATAGTCTGGGAACACGTTGTAAACAATGAAGAGCAGGAAAAACTTTACGCGTTTCGGACAGGCTAATAATTTAAAACGAAAAAGTGTCCTTAGTCATAAGCTACCTGCAGAGCGGCCAGAAAAAGAAAATATATCCATGCTGCAGGAGAGGGGTGTTCCCTATCCACATAGGGAACACCCCTCTCCTGCAGCATGGATATATTTTAACTGCCAATTATTAGTGAGGATTATGTAATTTTGAGGCGCAAAATGATATAAGCCTCACCATAAACCTTACTCCAATCTGGGCAAAAATGGCGTGAAAATTTTGCGTTGCGCAAAAATGTAGCTACTTTTCAAAGCTTTTTATGCCAGAATTCTGGGGTAAACACTTTTATGAATTGGGATCATAGACTTGAATGGGGGGGGGGGGGTCTCATCTGAAATATGGAAGAGAATAGGGCATCCGGCAGTTTTATCCACATGGATACTAAGCAGTTTCAGTCATTAACCCCTTCAGCCCTCGGGCACTTTCCGTTTTTGTTTTTTGCTCCCCTTCTTCAGAGAGCCGTAACTTTTTTATTTTTCCATCAATCTTGCCATATGAAGGCTTGTTTTTTTCGGGACAAGTTGTACTTTTAAATGAAACCATAAGTTTTACCATATGGTGTACTGGAAAACAGCAAAAAAATTCCAAGTGTGGAAAAAATACAAAAAAGTTTGAGCACACAATAGTTTTTGGGATGTTTTATTCACCGTGTTCACTATATGGTAAAACTGATGTGTGGATATGATGCCTGAGGTCGGTGCGAGATTGTAGACACCAAACATGTATAGGTTTACTTGTATCTAAGGGGTTAAAAAAAAATTCACAAGCTTGTCCAATAAAAGTGGCGTACATTTTGCGCCATTTTCCGAAACCCGTAGAGTTCTCATTTTTTGGTATCTATGACTCACTGATGGCTTATTTTTTGCGTCTTGAGCTGACATTTCTAATGGTACAATTTTTGCGCAGATGCTACGTTTTGATCGCCTTTTATTGCATTGTGCGTAAAACTTGCGGCGACCAAAAAACGTAATTTTGGCGTTTGGAATTTTTTTGCCACTACGCCGTTTACCAATCAGATTAATTGATTTTATATTTTGATAGATCGGGCATTTCTGAATGCGGCGATACCAAATATGTGTATATTTATTTATTTTTGAACCCTTTAATTTTAATGGGGGAAAGGGGGGTGATTTGAACTTTTAGTTTTTTTTTTTATTATTTTTTAAAACTTTATTTTTACCTTTTTTTTTTTTATTTTACTAGTCCCCCTAGGGGGCTATAGCGATTAGCAATCCGATAGCTCTGCACTATCTGCTGATCACAGCTATACAGCTGTAAACAGCAGATTCGGTCACTTCCTGCTTCACTGGCCTCCGGGCCGAGTGAAAACGAAAGTGACTCGTCATAGCTGCAGGCGTCATCACTTGACCCTGTGCTACCATGGCAACCACCGAAAGTCACGTGATCACTCACGAGACTTCCGGTGGGGGCGGCGGTAAGTGAAAATCATGACCGCGCGTATATACATCTCGCTGCCAGACTTTGGCAGCGAGATGTAAGGGGTTAATGTTACGGGTGGAATGCGATTCCACTCGTAACATGCAGGCACACGTCAGCTGTTGAAAACAGCTGATATATGCGCGGATCGCCGCATCCTGCCCACGGCAGGGGGCGGGGCTTAACGTCACACGCTCCATGACGGATATATCCATCAAAGGTTGTGAAGGGGTTAACATTGGTCAGTGCGCTGATTTTAACAGCCCAAGTACATATAGACCACTTGTCTGAACGAGCCCTGTGGCCGGTGTGTGCCACCGGTATTCCTCCTGTCTTGAATGAGGCAATATACATAATAAATTGTCTATTATCCCATTTGTGTTTATTTTCTGTTATTCTTCATTCAGAGCTCTCTCTTGACCACATTTGATGGAAGCCATCACACAGAATGAGTAATGACAGATGTCCTGCTGAGAGGAACATGAGCCGCTCGCTGTACATTTTATCTAATATTGCTGACAAGATTCCTTCCAATTGTTTCCCAGATCTTTTCTTTTATAATTGTGGGAGAATACTGCCGCTGTCCTTCAGATTTATGGCCGTGAAGCTTTTCACTGTATCGAGGGATAGCTGCATTTGTCAGATGTGTATCCAAATTTTTGTTCAAAACTTTTTTTCTAGATCACATGAAGCAAATTTGTTACAGACATTTCTAGGACTTTCCCACTCACCTGAATTTGCTTGTGGAAACGAGCCTGATCAGATACAAAGAGCAGATTTTCAGACATAGATTTTCTGTCAAAAACTGAACTTCTCATGTTTCTTCCCTCTCTTAACCTTCCCAAACCCACTATTACCATTTCTGTGTGTTGCTCTACCATTACACCCCAGCAGCATGCCCGCTGTCTTGGGGTTATATTTGACTCCGATCTCTCCTCCACTCCCCATATTCGTTCACTCGCTCATTCATATCACCTCCACCTCAAAAACATCTCTAGAATTCGACCTTTTCTTACCGTTGACGCTGCAAAATCTCTTACTGTCGCTCTTATTCATTCTCGCCTGGATTATTGTAATCCTTTACTAACTGGTCTCCCTGTTACTAAAATCTCCCCTCTCCAATCCATCCTGAGTGTAGCAGCAGGATGATATTCCTCTCCAACCGCTTCACTGATGCTTCTGCTCTGTGCCAGTCATTGCACTGGTTGCCCAACCGCTACAGCGTCCAATATAAACTTTACACTCTCACCTACAAAGCTCTCCACAGTTCCTAACCGCCCTACTTCTCCTCCCTCATATCGGTGTTGAGGAGAGCCATAAGATGAAATACTTAATTAACCTCTGGACATAGAGCACTGTGAGAAGTGTGTTCAATTAAATTAATTCTGTATACATAAGCCAGTCACTCTTAAGAGGAAGCCAAGATGGCCCCCGATGACATCACAGACCAAACCATCAGCATGGATCCACCAGATAACGTCCCTCCCATCACCATGGTATCATCCACTGAAGTCAGACCCGCCCATCAACAGCAACACGGATCTCCCCATTGGCTAGCCCATGAACTGTCCCAATAAATGGGCATATCTGAACTTGTGTACGCCCCTAGCCTATATCAAGAGGATGAATGCTTCTTCTCTCTCGCTCTCTCTTTGGCTGCCATTTTTACTGTGACCAAGAAGAGATTTCATATCCGACTGTGTCTGGTGTGAATTCTTTACGCATTCACTTGGTCTATACCAATTAGGCCAGGCAGTAGGCAACTAGTGAACTCTGGTTAAGAGTTCACCCTAACATCTGTCTGTGACCATACGCGTGACCTAAGATTTACATACGCCGTAATCCGAACCTCCCACTCCCATCTCCAAGATTTCTCATGAGTTGCGCCAATTCGCTGGAACACACCACCAAGAACAATCCGATTAATTCCCAACATCCACACTATTAAACAGGCCCTATCACCCACCTTACTCATCTAACTATTCTCATTCTACCCTTTACAAATTCTTCCGATTCTGGTCTCCTTTATCTTCTGGCTGCATTCCTCTTCATTTGCTTTTTTCACACCCTGTATCTGCACTTGTATAAATTCTGGATAGTGATCGGTTCATGCAGCTGGTTTTGAATCCCCTATTATATTGATGGCTGAACCATATATTTACCAATTTACCTTTTGTGCCATGAAAACTAGAAACATAGGAATCAGAGAAGGATATTCGGCACTGCTCACTTGCACCATGTAAGTATTCAATTTTAACCCTGTACACTTGTCTCATTGTCTGTACATGTCCACTCTGTAAAGCGCTGCGGAATATGTTGGCACTATAGAAAGAAAATGTAATTATTATTAACCCTATTCAGATACATAGAACAGATTTTCTGCAAAAAACATTTATGAATTTCATGAGGTTGGGATAAGTCCCATTATTTTAGGCTGCAGTAGAGTAGCCCATGTTTATCACCAATAATCCCGTTTCCAACAGTCCACTTTTTAGTGAGGAAGGGCCTAGCTCCTGTTGGATGCCTATCAGAAACAGCACCAGTTCTGATGATGGATTCTGAGTGGCATTGCAGTTCAGCACCATTCACTTCAATGGGGCTGAATTATAAAACTAGAGAAAACCCAAGGTCTGGAAGTGAATGTGATTCTGATCGAAAGCATCCAGGTTTTTTTAATTCTGGACCACCCCTTTAAGGAGGCCTAATAGGCATATGCACCTTTCACTTTCCTATTACACTCACATAGCATACTAATAAATCTGATGTATCTGTAAAAACGCAATTGTTTTTAGCCCCATTAAGAGTAATATAACAGGGGATTGAGGGGTTGTTTTATACAGAATATGTGCAGGAAATATGAAGCAGGGACACCAGCAGTACATTTCTAGGCCCATTAATTACTCAGCTAGAGGGATTTGTCCAGCTTTTTCCACATGTTGTCATTAGGCGGCATTACCAAAGATACTAATGGAACCAGTAGTATTATACACCGAGGATAGTCGTGATCAATGTTTGGGTGGCACGGTAGCTCAGTGGTTAGCACTGCAGTCTTCCAGCAATGGGGTTCACGGTTCAAATCCCACCAAGGGCAACATCTGCAAAAAGTTGTATGTTCTCTCCATGTTTGCGTGGATTTCCTCCCACACTCGAAGGACCTACAGATAGGGAATTTAAATAGTGAGCCTCAACGGGGACAATGTTGCTATCTACAGATTATTATTTTGGTTCCTAGATATAGAATAAAAGGGAAAGTCCTGCTGCAGGTTCTTCAGCGAGATTGTTTCTGAAAAATAAAATCCTGACAGATCAGTTAGAGCATTGACAGTTTTCCATTTCCCAGATGCCGCCCCTCCCAGTCACTTCCATACCAGGTAAACCCTCGAAGATCCTCACATCAGGTGTTAAAGGGAAGGTGTCGTGTTAAAAAAAAAATAATTTCAATAACTGAAAAAATGTAAAGTATTAATGTTTTGTTTAAATATTATTATTTGTTTTTAATTGAGCAAAATATAATAAAAAAAACACTAAAAAGTTAGATATTTTCTACTGTTAAACACTAGGGGGAGCAGCTGCTGAAATCCTACAGAAATCCTACTGTAGAAAAAGCTCACATTACAGCTGCAGTAAAGTGGGCAGAATCTGCTCTCCTGTGTGTGATGTCACAGCTCCCCCTCCCAATCTGGGTGTTTCCAAAGGAACAGAGAATGAAATTTAGGATCACAGTGCAGAGCCATTTTGTTGGTGACCAGAAATGTCTAAAGTGTCACGAAGGACAGCAGTAGTATCACACAGGATAGGATTAGATACACAGCTCTGCAGACAGTATCACACAGAATAGTCTGCTGAGCTGTGTATCTAATCATATCCTATGTGATACTGTCTGCAGAGCTGTGTATCTAATCCTGTCCTGTGTGATAGTCTGCTAAGCTGTGTATCACACAGGAGAGAGGATTAGATACACAGCTCTGCAGACAGTATCACCGGTACACACACAGGCCGACAGGTGGCAGGCGGAAGGGAGGAGGGGAGCGGGGGTGTTATTGGAGGCGGGCACTGGTATTCACATGCAGAGGAACACACACAGCAGCGGTGGCAGGGAACAGAGTGGGGGCTGAGTAGAGCGGAGGGAGGGGGTGTCATTGGAGACAGACGGTAACTGCAGGGGGAGGGGCGGCAGCAGTAGCGGGGGGAGAGCGGGGCTAGGTAGAGCAGAGGGAGGGGGGAGTCATTGGAGACAGTAACGGCGCGGGGGGAGGCAGCCCGGCGCCCCGTACTCCTCACACATCCCAGCGGTTGACAGGGGTAAAGTGGAGCAAACATCATACGCTGTAAGCTCCACAATGATGGCGCCAATCTCTTCCCTCTGCTGTGATCTGGACAGCCCAGGGGGCGCGTCCAGGTCACAGCAGACGCCTACTGTAACGTTACTAAGGCCCTGTGCGCACTAGGCTGTTTTACCAGCGGTTTTGCGGCAGAAATTTCTTGAGAAATGTTTGTAATCTTCCTGCAGACATTTCCCAGCAAAACCTATGGGGAAAAAAAATAGCTTTTTTTTCTCAAGAAAATTCTTTCTGAAGATTTTCTTGAGAAAATGTGCATGTCACTTTTCCGCAGGTACCTGCGGTATACCCCCGGAATTTCACTCCATTCACTGTAATGTAATCGCATGTAATGATGTGCGGTATACCTCCGGTATAGCCGCGATTTACCTGCGGTAATGCTAATCGCTCCCTGCGGTTTTGCAGGGAGTGATGTCATTATGCCAGGAAGAGGAAGCGGAGCAGAGTAAACACACACGTCACACGAGATGAGATCATTACCTGCTGTGACGATCTCCTGCCTCCTGACGTCACCGCGGTCACTGCTGTCTATGCCCGTCTCGCGAGCGGCCCGAGACTGTCACTAGCGGTGACGTCACGGGCTCTCGCGATACTGCCGACAACGCGGTGGGCATAGAAGTCAGTGACAGCGCTGACGTCAGCAGTACAGGAGATGATCACAGCAGGTAATGATCTCATCTATCCTCCTGACAGCAGCGCTCGTCATCCCCTGCAGTGACCTGGGCTATTGATGTTAGCTCAGGTCACTGCATTGCTCTCCCAGCCAATAGGGAACATTCTGTTCTTCATTGACTGGGACAGTGACTATGGTATGGATCGCCGTGGGACCCCCCCCCCTTTATTGGATTACGCCGGACTTGGAATTGATTGTTCTTTTCAATAAATTGGTGAAAGTGGGAATGTTTTGGGGAGTGTTTTTTCAAATAAAACTTTTTTTGTTGTCTATTTTTTTATTTCTTACTGACTGGGTTGGTGATGTCGGGTATCTGATAGACGCCTGACATCACGAACCCCAGGGCTTGGTGACAGGTGACATTACACATCTGGCATCAACCCCATATATTACCTCGTTTTCCAACGCACCAGGGCAACGGGATGAAGCGCCAGGATTGGCATGTCTAATGGATGCGCCACTTCTGGGGCAGCTGCGGCCTGCTATTTTTAGGCTGGAGAGTGTCCAATAGCAGTGGACCTCCCTAGTCTGAGAATACCAGACCACAGCTGTCCGCTTTACCTTGGCAGGTGAGCCAATTTGGGGGGGACCCCACGTTTTTTGTTTTAAATTATTTATTTAATGTAAAATAACAGCGTGGGGTGCCCTCTGTTTTGGATTACCAGCCAAGGTAAAGCTGCCAGCTGTGGTTTGCAGGCTGCAGCCGTCTGCTTTACCCTAGCTGGCTACAAAAGATGGGGGGACCTCACGTCGGTTTTTTTTTTCAATTATTTATTTTATGGCTAAATACAAGGCTAGGCACCCTTTAGTGCCACATGAAAGTCACTAAAGGGTGCCAGCTTAGAATATGCAGGGGGGTGGGACATTATATAGGTCTTTCTCATCTATCTATTCATCTATCCTTCTTTCCCTCTATCCATTATCTGTCTATCGATTATATTATTTATTGCAGTTACAGCATAAAAAAAAACGCAGGGACCAACCTGCGGCAAAACCGCGGGAAAAACGCATGCGTTTTTCCCGCGGTTTTTTACCGCAGGTGCGGTAATCTTCAACTCCCAGAAGTTTCTCAAGAAATTTTCTTGAGAAAAATCACTTTTCTAGTGCGCACATAGCCTAAATGGGGTCGGATCCTGACCACTGTTCTCTATGCACAGGGGCTGCTATAAAGGAGTGAGTAACTGTCATTACACACAGCAAATCCAATATGGCAGCCCACAGTGCCTTCAGTAAAATCAGAATTAAATAAAAACTAAATAAGCAGTGATTTTAATTTTGTATTAAAAATACTTTATTTCATAATCACTATTTTTTAATACAAAAATAAGATACCGCGACACCCTACCTTTAACTAGTGGGTCGGCCGGTGAGCCAAGCCCAGCTTACTGAGTGATGGGCCAGCCTTGCAGAGACTGACAGTTCAGTCGAAAGGGTGATTTTTTTTTTTTTTTTTTTAATGGTGAAATTACTTTTTCGGAAAGTCTCAGTATTTGGTGGAATTTTACTCACCGTTCTAAAATCTTACGGTAGTAGTGTTGTGGGTCTGACAATGATTCACGCAAGAATCAATGACAGACCCTCTATCCGGTTCTGTGAGCGAAGTGAGTAAACGGTAAGGGGGTTCTGGTGGCGTCCGGTTAATGGAAAAGAGCAGGATAACCTTTCTCGAAATACCCCTGAAGTAATTTGCTCCTAGTTTTTAGATACCATATATATCTGTGTGTATGTGGCAAGGTGATAGAGAAAATGGCATCTGCATAAACGATACCACTCATTATCAAACCAATCATATCAAATTTTGAAGGAAGAGAGAATTTTACACGTTTATTGCAAAATTGAAGAAAATTAAAATATCCTCCAAGCACATTTCTGAAACCCAAGTATTTCCCAAAAAATGTAACAAAACATATCTTAAGACATCAAAGTCTAACGAAAAGTCACTCTTCTTCTATCATGACAAAACCACAATATGTCATCACTTTGTGATCAGCTGGAGTCGGAGCACTGAGCCCAAGGTTAAATGCTGTATCCCCCTTTAATCCTTTAACTTGTACTACGATCCTCCTTGACATTGTCTGTGCCCCTTTAGGACATAACCCCTGAAATGAACATTTTTAGAAATGATTCAATATTACATTCACTCTGTAGAGCGCAATTAACAAAAATAAGTGGTTACCTCAAATACAGATAAACTGTTGACTGAAATTAGACAAGAAACATCTTGCTTACTTTTAGGAACAGCGCCACTCTGCTCCGTGGGTGGTGTCTGGTACTTTGAAAATCATAACCAGTAAATAAATTGTGCAGGCCTGAGGGTACAGAGAGCCTCCTAGTTAGTACCGCAAGTTTATTAACACTTAAGGGTGCTTTACACGCTGCGACATCGCTAACAATATATCATTGGGGTCACGTCGTTAGTGACGCACATCCGGCGCCGTTACCGACATCACAGCATGTGACACCAAGGAGCGACGATCAACGATCGCAAAATCGCTCAAAATCGATGATCGTTGACACGTCGCTCCTTTCCTTAATATCGTTACTGCTGCAGGAAAGATGTTGTTCGTCGTTCCTGCGGCATCACACATCGCTATGCGTGACACCGCAGGAACTACGAACATTTCCTTACCTCCGTCCACCGGCTATGCGGAAGGAAGGAGGTGGGCGGGATGTTACGTCCCGCTCATCTCCGCCCCTCCGCTTCTATTGGACGGCTGCCGTGTGACGTCGCTGTGCTGCCGCACGAACTGCCCCCTTAGAAAGGAGGCAGTTCGCCGGCCACAGTGACATTGCAGGGAAGGTAAGTGTGTGACGGGTGTAAGCGAGGTTGTGCGCCACGGGCAGCGATTTGCCCGTGTCGCACAACCGACGGGGGCGGGTACTCTCGCTAGCGAGATCGCAGCATGTAAAGTACCCATTAGTCTACAAAGTGGTGGGTTACTAAAAATGGTGGAATTATCAGCATTGATCCAGGCAAAATCTTAGTTTCAGCAAATAATGGCTTTCTTTGTATAATGAAAAGTTAGAACTATAGTGATGAGCGAGCACAATGCTCAGGTGGATGCTTGGATGGGTGTGACTGGAGTATCCGAATATAATAGAAGTCAATGGGGAACTCGAGCATTTTTCCAGGAACACTTCCAGAAAACCCATGTGACTAGAAGGGGCGGGGCCTCAGCCAATAGGAAAATGTTGCTACCTAATATCAGCTTTGTTGGCTGAGGCCCTGCCCTTTCTGGTCACATGAGTATGACCTCACCACAGGTCCTGGAAGCGAAAAGTTAAGTTGATTGTATAATACTTATCCCCTCCCCCTGTTAGAATTCGCATAACTATGAATTCTCCCTAGATATTACCGTATCTGATCCTCAGCTGCTGTCACTCAAGCAGCTGCAGATTATATAAAACTTAACTTTCTTGGATTTCAAAACCTATACATCCGAGCTGACCACTACAGGTATATATAGAATCAGGCTGATAGTGCTATACTGGCATTATCTTTAGGTTATATACGAAAATCCTGGTGATTGGTTCCCTTTAAAGCTTTTAAAAGGGTGTACAAGTTTAGGTCAGTGATTTCATAACATGTAAAATACATTATATAGCAATCCAGGGTATGCCTGTGCTGCTGGCTGCAAAGAATACGACACTATTTATTTTACTTGCTTATGTAGCGCTAGAAATTCCCCAGCGCTTTTCAGATGGGATCTTTTTATTTTAATTGCGTTCATAGCACAATTCTGTAGATATAATTGCAGCGCTCTTCATTGGGATCCTCATGTTCTGCTGGGGAATATATATTCCAAGCTATGAGGACACTGGGCACAGGGGGAGCAGCGACCATACTCACTAATCACATCACCTTTTTCATATTTTAGAATGACACAAGCAGAAATATGATTGGGACCGTGGTCTGATGTTCCCCCTTTTGGGCTGCAGCATAGTGATGCCGCTAAGGCTGCTTTCACACATCTGGTTTTTGCTGAGCGGCACAATATGGCGCGTTGCAGAAAAAACGCAACCTTTTTTTGCCGCCAGTTGCGTTTTTTCCGCATAGACTTGCATTAGCGCCGTACTGTGCCTTGCGTTGCGTCCGGTTTTTGCCGGATGCGGCATATTTAGCCCATGCGGCGGCCGGATGGAACGTTGCCTGGCATGTTTTTTTGTGTGGCGAAAAAAATACATCGCGCCGGATCTGACGCAATTTACAATGCAAGCCTATGGACGCCGGATGCGGCGTCCTGCGGCAAAAAACGTATCCGGCCGCCGGATGCGGTTTTTTGAACTGCGCATGCTCAGTATCAAGCCGCATCCGTCAAAAAACGGACGGCCCACATGGAAAAACGTATGCAACGGATCCATTTTTTTCGCCGCATCCGTTGCATAGGTTTTTGAGCCGGATTGAGCCGCACTGCAAAAACCGGATGTGTGAAAACAGCCTAAGACTGAGGAGGGTGAATATGCAGGTTATGAAAAAGTTAAAGTTAGATGTAACGATTGAAGATGCAAAAGATTGGCTGGACAAACATGGCTGCTCTTTACAAACAGAACACAGTGTGTCTATTTGAGGGGCATTTAATTATTAGTGGTCTCTGTGTTCATCAAGATCTCATCCTGTGCCTTCACCATAGACGGCATCCATTCCCTCAGTGTGTCCAGGTCAGGTAAGGAGAGCACTGGTCTGCACAGTTCATAGGCTACTGGGGAGTAATAATAGAGAGTTACAGCAAAGCCTTTGATCTCTTTGGAGAACTGGAAGACCTTGGGTTTCTTGTTCTTCAGCACCTGGTGTCTGAATAGATCTAGTGTTAGCCCGCTGAAGTGCTTGGACACGAGATGGACAGGGTCGCTCCCCAGCATGTTTGTTCTTAGCTGCAGGATCATCCTCTTCATGCTGGCTATCCGTGTCTTCTGCCTCAGGACCTGCTTCTGGAGAGAGTTCTTTTTCCTCCTCAGATTAACAAGGATGGGGTCTGCTTTTGGGGTACGCACGTTCTCCTTATTACTGCAGGCAGCAGAGTACGAGTGCTCCACAGACATAGTAGTTTCTGGTGTGACTGGTTTAGCAGCTGGCAGTGGCTTCTTAGCCAGGTTTGGTACAGGTACGGTGCCACTAGCTTTTTTTTTGGCAGATTTGCTAGCAGGCGGCTTTTTAATTCGGACGCCATTTATGAAGGAAGGCACGGCATCCAGGCGCAAGTAAGGGTATGAGGCTCCTGGCCGCAGCATGTAGTCTTCTTCTGTGAAGTGGTCACTGCAGAGTCGACTATAGATTGAAGGCTTCCAGTGGTCACGATGAATGACTTTAAGCCATTTTTCAAGATATTCTGCATTTTTCATTGGAAACCTGCACGTGAATCAATGAGATACACAAGGTCTATTACCATGTAAATGTAATCACGAAAAAGACAATTCTGTAATTATTCAAGAATGATCTTTAGGTATTTCCCGCTTTATAGTGAATGAAGATGCAGCATTACTATGTGTGCTGCAGAAGATATGCCCAGAGGACCTCATCATGGGGAGAAGAGTACACAACATGTTTTATTGTCTCGTGCCATCTGCTGGTATAAAGAAGGTACTGACATCTAAAATGAGGACAATTAGCAGATAAACTGCAGATCTGGTTCTGCAATATGCAAGATTAGAAAATACCCTAATAAAAAGAAAATCTACAAAAATCCTCAGATTAACAACTGATGGATAGAAAAGCATCCAATAAATGCCCCCTGTTCGCACCAGAGCTCCAGAATAATCAGAATTGTGTTTAAAGTGAGTTTGTCAGGTCCCCTCTGCCCTCCAACCCAGCACCATTCATAGGTGTATGTCACAATTCCCTCCCTCACCCGCCCTGTATAACACTATTCACTAATATGAATGTTTAAAAACAAAAAACTTATAACCCTCGCTGTTCCTATGCTAATTAGGGCCTTGACTAGTCGATGTGGCGCTATTTCCCCTGACTAGTCAGTCCTCTTTCCATGTTATCAGGCACTTTGTGGACGTGATAACATAATGTCCACGAATCTGCGTCACCGACAGCTCATGGATATCTCGCACATGCGTGTCAGTGCACTTTTGAAGGCGGGCGGACGCTTCCCGGATTCATTAGCTGCAGTGCACATGATCAGAAGTTCAGAAGACGTGTACGTGAGCAGTCATCTAAACTTCTGGTCATGTGCAGCTCACTTAATGAAACCGAAAAGCATATGTGGCGCCCCTGACCTGGTCAGGCACCACTGAGTACTGCACCCATGCTGGGGACAGTACAATACAGGTAATCCAGAAGGCTGACCGAGGTGTGACTACACAGGCGCATAGTGATCAGGTCTCACACATGTACCTTTGAGAGGACCCCTGGGGATCCCAGGAGGGGGAAAAGCCTTCACCTCCACTGGAATAGTGGAGGGGGCCAAAAGCCTCCATCTCCTCTCAAGGGGTGTGGTAAGAGAGTCTGGTTGCTAGGTGGCGTAGGCAGGCACAAAAGGGAAAAGAGAAGGAGGAGTAAACAGTCTGCAGCAGAGTGTGGAGGAGTGAGGAGCAGGAAAGTGAAGCTCTGACAGGAGCAGCAGTGAAGGTCCCAGATGTGAGCCGGTTCAGAGCAGAGTCCAGGGAGCTCCGAGGAGAGCTGACCCCTTCCCCTGGGCTGCTGTAGTCTGACAGCGTCCGCGCAGTGGCTACCGACGGGGGAGAACGGTCACCTAGGAGGGCTACCCGAAACCCATCTCCAGCTAGAGAGAGAGCACAGAGTGGGAAGTAAGGAGACTGCTAGGGAGAACCAGGCCCAAACGGGCGGCAGATCCCGGAGCGGGGATAGATCCACCTTTCCCTGCTAAACCTGCCGGTGTGGGGCCCTCAAAGCCCACACCACAACACCTAAAAGCCGCAGCCACGTAGCCACAGTTAGGGCCCATAGTTCACAGGAGGCAAGCAGCTGGAGTGATCTGGCCCAGGCAACAAGCACACGGCAAACGAAGGGGAGAGAGGCTTCAGCAACTTCCCTGGGTGACCCCCATAGGGACTAAAAGTCGGGGTTACCCCAAACCACCAAGGGCTAAGGAAGGCGAGTTGGTAGTCACCATCAGAAGTCAGCCTGAAGGATACCTGGTTCCAGCCTGGTTCATCCCAGCTACGCCCGGGTTACTCACCCTGCCATCTGAAGTGAGTAAAACCCCTGAAAGACATTCTGCGTGTGTGGAGTTATTCTGCGCCTTGTGGTACTACGCACCTACACAGGGCCCTGGGGCTTGCCTCACTCTCAGGAGGCTATTCCAACTAACTGCACTCACCATCAGCCCCAGGCGTCCCTCAACCTGCAGTGGCGGTCCCCACTGACCGCAATACTGAGAGTGGCGTCACGACAAATAGAAGATTCCCTACCAGTGACGAGATCCAGCCGAGTGGAGTCCCTGAAGGTAATGCACCGACACAACACCTGTGGGGCTTCACACATACACCCTGCTTCTGATATGTCCATTAGCTGCCAGTGATGCCGGGTTGTGGAAAAAATGATCACGCACACAGGGTCGACTAGTCTGGGGAAACAATGCCCCTTTGACTAGTCACAGGCCTAAATACTATAGGAACAGCGCAGCTTCTAAATTGTTTTTTTTAAACATTCATATTAGTGAATAGCGTTACACAGGGCGGGTTATGCAGGGAATTGGGGCATGGAGCTATGAATGCTGCTGGGTTGGAGGGAATAGGGGACACGACATGTTCCCTTTAAGATATCCACAACTAAAGAATAAATTCCAGCTTTATAGTGGTCCATATCTGGTGTTAATCAGAAAAAAGACTTTTAATAGCAGATTTTTAATAGCACATGGAGGCACTAAGGTTAGGTTCCCGAAAAATTAGAGATTACCTTGTCGTTGGTTTTCGGGCTCATTTGCATTGATCAATACATTTGCTAAACATCTCTACTACTTTCAAATATTCATAGCAGTTTTGCAATACTATTCTCATATATTCATTTTTTCCAGATAGCTAAATGTATTTTTCATTGTTCATAGTATCCCTATAGCAGTAATGCTTGGTCGTTTTTCATGTTTATATTTTTATAGTGGTTAGTGTGCAGCTTATTATCTGTATCATATTTGGTGTTAAGACAGGGCTGTAAATCCTCTCCTTCCCTTCTCTTAAAGAGTTAAAGTAAAGTATTATGTCAATGAAAATCCCACCCCAGTTCATATATACTTTTAATGCATATGGAAGCAACTTCCACCCCCTAATGAGACAGAGCTGTGAGCCTTTAAAGTGGCCATCACCTCTATGTAGTCCATGGACTGGGATTTAGGATTTAGTAGAGGTTAGTGATGAATAGTTTAGAACATTTTATTGAGGTTGTTCCCCACTAGGATAATGATGTCATATCGGAAAAGCACAGATCCATCATGCTCTTTGTGGCCGCTCCTGGGTATACAGCTCAGATCCTATTCATTAAAGGGAATCTGACACCAGGTTTTGCTGCCACATCTGAAAGGAGCATGATATAGGGGCAGAGACCTCGATTCTAGTGATGTGTCACTTACTGCGCTGCAGTTAGGATAAAATCACTGCAGAGCTAGCAGTTCTCTGAATGCTGAGCCCTGTCTAACCCTGTCCACACCACTGATTTCCAGCTGTGTGCACTGTGCATAGGCAGAAAGATGCAAATTAGTAGTTGGGTCAGGGTTATACAGAGCTCATGAACATAAAGGACTATATGGCAGCAGGTTTACTAGTCCTCTAGTGATAATCTCCTGCTGATAAAACTTTTATCAAAACTACAGCAAGCTCAGTAAGTGACACATCACTGAAATCAGGGTCTCTTTCTTTACATGCTGCTGCTGTCAGATTAAAATTTATAAATAGCAGCTGATCTTTTAGAGAAGAGGACAAGAGTTTATAAGGTGCAAAAATAACAGAATTTTATTACACACAAAAGTGACAATCTTCATCAGGGACGAGACGCCTCCTCCCTGATGAAGATTGTCACTTTTTAAATCGAAACATACGTAGGTCTTCCTGAGGCTCTTCTCCTGATGGAGTGCCCCCATTTCTCCACTTGGCTGGGCTGGTGCATGGTATCATAGGTATTGTTACTCGCCGGTGCAGGGCTATCAGTGGGGCTATTATCGATTGTGAGCTGTGCTCAGCATTGTACGACCATGTACTTTTGTCACTTGATTCTGAGAGAGACAGCCATCTGATGTATGACACCCACATGTTTTTGCCTGCACTCTTGAGATTGCCATATTTATATGTACTATATGTGCACACCCCAGCCTATGTTATTGTCAAATATGGGGGCTGTCCGCCATTAATATTTTAACTGGTTTTTATGACGTTTTGGATGTTCATTCCCACTGTGTCTAATAAAAATCTGTTATTTTTGCACCTTAAAAACTCTTGTCCTCTTCTCTAAAAAATGTTTATGAGTTTGGCTAACTGGGTTGGGTTCCAGCAGAATCTGGACCCACCCTATAATTATTATGGTTTTTTGGAATATTCTCTCTTTAACCATAGGAGCTGATCTGCAGTATCTGGAGGTGACCACTGATCAGAGCAGACCTGGGCAAGGGGCGGCCCGCGGGCCACATCCGGCCCGCCTGCTCTCTGTGACCGGCCCGCCCGTCTTCAGCCGGTGCAGTGGAGCCGGGCTGCAGCGTGCCGAGCAGGAAGAGATCCTGTGCAGGTCCGCACAGTCAGTGCAGAGAGTGCAACGCAGGAGTCTTTACTCTGTTCCCTGCCGGCACTAATTGTCAGTGACACACGAGCGCGCTCTGACGTTGTCGCTGCGTGTGTCATTTCAAAAGTTCCCGCCGGGCAGGAGAAGAAGCAGCACAGCAGACGGAATAATTCATCTTGCAGGACCTGCGATGATGTCACACCCATGTGACTGTGTGGGAGGAGACACAGGATGCCGGGCAGAAAGCAAAGATAGTGAATCCTGAAGGTGATGTGGACACATGATGACTGGTAATAAGAAAAGAGGGGACATGAGGGGGAGGGGAGCTGCAGGGTGAGTGGCATATGAGGGAAGATGGAGTTGTAGGGTGAGTGGCATATGTGGGAAGATGGAGTTGCAGTGTGAGTGGCATATGTGGGAAGATGGAGTGGTAGGGTGAGTGGCATATGTGGGAAGATGGAGTTGCAGGGTGAGTGGCATATGAGGGAAGATGGAGTTGCAGGGTGAGTGGCATATGAGGAAAGATGGAGTTGCAGGGTGAGTGGCATATGTGGGAAGATGGAGTTGCAGGGTGAGTGGCATATGAGGGAAGATGGAGTTGCAGGGTGAGTGGCATATGAGGGAAGATGGAGTTGTAGGGTGAGTGGCATATGAGGGAAGATGGAGTTGCAGGGTGAGTGGCATATGAGGGAAGATGGAGTTGCAGGGTGAGTGGCATATGAGGGAAGATGGAGTTGCAGGGTGAGTGGCATATGAGGAAAGATGGAGTTGCAGGGTGAGTGGCATATGAGGAAAGATGGAGTTGCAGGGTGAGTGGCATATGAGGAAAGATGGAGTTGCAGGGTGAGTGGCATATGTGGGAAGATGGAGTTGCAGTGTGAGTGGCATATGTGGGAAGATGGAGTGGTAGGGTGAGTGGCATATGAGGGAAGATGGAGTTGCAGGGTGAGTGGCATATGAGGAAAGATGGAGTTGCAGGGTGAGTGGCATATGAGGAAAGATGGAGTTGCAGGGTGAGTGGCATATGTGGGAAGATGGAGTTGTAGGGTGAGTGCATATGAGGGAAGATGGAGTTGCAGTGTGAGTGGCATATGTGGGAAGATGGAGTGGTAGGGTGAGTGGCATATGTGGGAAGATGGAGTTGCAGGGTGAGTGGCATATGAGGGAAGATGGAGTTGCAGGGTGAGTGGCATATGAGGAAAGATGGAGTTGCAGGGTGAGTGGCATATGTGGGAAGATGGAGTTGCAGGGTGAGTGGCATATGAGGGAAGATGGAGTTGCAGGGTGAGTGGCATATGAGGGAAGATGGAGTTGTAGGGTGAGTGGCATATGAGGGAAGATGGAGTTGCAGGGTGAGTGGCATATGAGGGAAGATGGAGTTGCAGGGTGAGTGGCATATGAGGGAAGATGGAGTTGCAGGGTGAGTGGCATATGAGGAAAGATGGAGTTGCAGGGTGAGTGGCATATGAGGAAAGATGGAGTTGCAGGGTGAGTGGCATATGAGGAAAGATGGAGCTGGAGGGTGAGTGGCATATGAGGAAAGATGGAGTTGCAGGGTGAGTGGCATATGAGGGAAGATGGAGCTGCAGGGTGAGTGGCATATGAGGGAAGATGGAGCTGCAGGGTGAGTGGCATATGAGGGCTGCAGACTGACAGAAGGATGTGAAGGGGTGCAGAGTGTTTGAGAGGGGTAAGTTGGGGTACAGGCAGGGTGAGATATGTGGGCAGGGTGTGTGATATGGGTGTGCAGGCTGTATGGGGTGTAGTGTGTGTGATATGGGGGTGCAGGCTGTATGGGGAGCAGGGTGTGTGACATATGGGGGTGTAGTATATTACAGGTGTGCTAAATGGAGGTGTATATAGTGGTGTAGTATATGGGGGTATAGTGATGTAGTATATTACAGGTGTACCATATGGAGGCGTAGTATATTACAGGTGTGCTATATGGAGGTGTATATTACAGGTGTGCTCTAGGGAGGTGTAGTATATTACAGGTGTGCAATATGGAGGTGTAGTATATTACAGGTGTACTATATGGGGGTGTACTATATTACAGGTGTAGTATATGGGGTGTAGTGATTTAGTATATTACAGGTGTGCTATATGGAGGTGTAGTATATTACAGGTGTGCTATATGGAGGTGTAGTATATTACAGGTGTACTATATGGAGGTGTACTATATTACAGGTGTAGTATATGGGGTGTAGTGATGTAGTATATTACAGGTGTAGTATATAGGGGTGTAATGATGTAGTATATCGGAGGTGTATTATATAGTGGTGTAGTATAATACAGGTGTATATGGGGGTGTAGTATATTACAGGTATATGGAGGGAGTGTAGTATAATACAGGTGTAGTATATGGGGGGTGTAGTGATGTAGTATATTACAGGTGTAGTATATGGAGGGGGTGTAGTGATGTAGTATATTGGGTAGAACTGAGGTAATTATATTAGTCTGGCCCTCTAAACCAATCCCAATTTCTCATGCGGCCCCATGGGAAAATTAATTGCCCACCCCTGGATCAGAGTGTGGCGCCCCAACTCCTCAATCAGTGTTCGGCTTACATCCGGACGCTGATTGATGCGGTGCCAAACCCTCACCGGTGTCACATTGATGACAATTCCTGAGGATAACTGATCAATATCATAGCAGTGGATTAAAAAAGAAGAAGAAATGCAAGTAAAAGTATGGCAGCAAATACCTGAAAAAATGTTTACCGCATCCTTTTGACAGTCGATTTTTACAGCCTTTGGCAGCACAGACAGTCATCCTTGTTCAAAGTCTGTATGGCACAAAGAAAGTAGCACTTCAGTTAGGATCCCTGTGTACAGATATAATCTTGTGGATTAAACTCCAGCACTCAATAGGAAGCTTGTAAAAAATATCTTTATTTACAAAACAGATTTAACCATAAACTTACACATTTATTAATCAGAGCAGCACTCCCCCAGCCTCCCGAGTTCAAGAGTGTGCAAAGGCTGACAATTCAGACTCATTCCAGGGTTGCGACACCAAACTGTGCACCCTCCAATGCTGCAAGCAGAGGAAGCTTTGGATCTGCAGCATCGGAGTACTGGATGGAGGCCTGCCGGATCCAGCAATCAGCAAGATGGCCAGATTCAGAGCAGCCAACGCAGGATCTAGAGCAGTGGTCTCAAACCCGCCTGATTATATGGGCCGCACATAGAAAAAAAAATAATAATTTGGGAGGCCGTATTCTTTGGATCACTTTTATTGCCCTTTTTCATTCACTTTATTTAAATGGCATTCATTGTATGAGTTATGGCACTGTGTTATAGCTTGGGTCATAACGGATATGATAAATGTGCATTTTTTTGTTTATCTTAGTTTATATATTATAAAACCATTTTTAACGTAAAAAAAAATATGCTTTATCTTGAATTGTTTTTAAACATTTTAATCCTTTCTTGTAAGTAATATTGTCTTATAATTAGCACCATATAGTAATTTTGGCTAACATCTTGTAGTAATGTGCCCCACATATCCTTGCCCCCATCCTGTAGTAATGTGCCCCATCCTGATCCCCAACTTGTAGTAATGTGGCCCATCCTGGTCCCCAACTTGTAGTAATGTGGCCCATCCTGGTCCCCATCCTGTAGTAATGTGCCTGATCCTGGTCTGGTCTCCATTCTGTAGTAATGTGCCCCATCCTGGTCCCCAACTTGTAGTAATGTGCCCCATCCTGGTCCCAACTTGTAGTAATGTGCCCCATCCTGGTCCCCAACTTGTAGTAATGTGCCCCATCCTGGTCCCCAACTTGTAGTAATGTGCCCCATCCTGGTCCCCAACTTGTAGTAATGTGCCCCATCCTGGTCCCCAACTTGTAGTAATGTGCCCCATCCTGGTCCCCAACTTGTAGTAATGTGCCCCATCCTGGTCCCCAACTTGTAGTAATGTGCCCCATCCTGGTCCCCAACTTGTAGTAATGTGGCCCATCCTGGTCCCCATCCTGTAGTAATGTGCCCCATCCTGGTCCCCATCCTGTAGTAATGTGCCCGATCCTGGTCTGGTCTCCATTCTGTAGTAATGTGGCCCATCCTGGTCCCCAACTTGTAGTAATGTGGCCCATCCTGGTCCCCAACTTGTAGTAATGTGGCCCATCCTGGTCCCCAACTTGTAGTAATGTGGCCCATCCTGGTCCCCAAATTGTAGTAATGTGCCCCATCCTGGTCCCCAACTTGTAGTAATGTGCCCCATCCTGGTCCCCAACTTGTAGTAGTGTGGCCCATCCTGGTCCCCAACTTGTAGTAGTGTGGCCCATCCTGGTCCCCAACTTGTAGTAGTGTGGCCCATCCTGGTCCCCAACTTGTAGTAGTGTGGCCCATCCTGGTCCCCAACTTGTAGTAATGTGGCTCATCCTGGTCCCCAACTTGTAGTAATGTGGCCCATCCTGGTCCCTAACTTGTAGTAATGTGGCCCATCCTGGTCCCCAACTTGTAGTAATGTGGCCCATCCTGGTCCCCAACTTGTAGTAATGTGGCCCATCCTGGTCCCCAACTTGTAGTAATGTGGCCCATCCTGGTCCCCAACTTGTAGTAATGTGGCCCATCCTGGTCCCCATCCTGGTCCCCAACTTGTAGTAATGTGCCCCATCCTGGTCCCCAACTTGTAGTAATGTGCCCCATCCTGGTCCCCAACTTGTAGTAATGTGCCCCATCCTGGTCCCCAACTTGTAATAAAGTGCCCCATCCTGGTCCCCAACTTGTAGTAATGTGGCCCATCCTGGTCCCCATCCTGTAGTAATGTGCCCGATCCTGGTCTGGTCTCCATTCTGTAGTAATGTGGCCCATCCTGGTCCCCAACTTGTAGTAATGTGGCCCATCCTGGTCCCCAACTTGTAGTAATGTGGCCCATCCTGGTCCCCAACTTGTAGTAATGTGGCCCATCCTGGTCCCCAACTTGTAGTAATGTGGCCCATCCTGGTCCCCAAATTGTAGTAATGTGGCCCATCCTGGTCCCCAACGTGTAGTAATGTGCCCCATCCTGGTCCCCAACTTGTAGTAATGTGCCCCATCCTGGTCCCCAACTTGTAGTAGTGTGGCCCATCCTGGTCCCCAACTTGTAGTAGTGTGGCCCATCCTGGTCCCCAACTTGTAGTAATGTGGCCCATCCTGGTCCCCAACTTGTAGTAATGTGGCCCATCCTGGTCCCCAACTTGTAGTAATGTGGCCCATCCTGGTCCCCAACTTGTAGTAATGTGGCCCATCCTGGTCCCCAACTTGTAGTAATGTGGCCCATCCTGGTCCCCAACTTGTAGTAATGTGGCCCATCCTGGTCCCCATCCTGTAGTAATGTGCCCGATCCTGGTCTGGTCTCCATTCTGTAGTAATGTGCCCCATCCTGGTCCCCAACTTGTAGTAATGTGCCCCATCCTGGTCCCCAACTTGTAGTAATGTGCCAGATCCTGGTCCCCAACTTGTAGTAATGTGCCCCATCCTGGTCCCCAACTTGTAGTAATGTGCCCCATCCTGGTCCTCAACTTGTAATAATGTGCCCCATCCTGGTCCCCAACTTGTAGTAATGTGCCCCATCCTGGTCCCCAACTTGTAATAATGTGCCCCATCCTGGTCCCCAACTAGTAGTAATGTGGACCATCCTGGTCCCCAACTTGTAATAATGTGCCCCATCCTGGTCCCCAACTTGTAATAATGTGCCCCATCCTGGTCCCCAACTAGTAGTAATGTGCCCCATCCTGGTCCCCAACTAGTAGTAATGTGCCCCATCCTGGTCCCCAACTTGTAATAATGTGCCCCATCCTGGTCCCCAACTTGTAATAATGTGCCCCATCCTGGTCCCCAACTTGTAATAATGTGCCCCATCCTGGTCCCCAACTTGTAGTAATGTGGACCATCCTGGTCCCCAACTTGTAGTAATGTGGACCATCCTGGTCCCCAACTTGTAGTAATAAATCCATCCTGGTCCCCAACTTGTAGTAATAAATCCATCCTGGTCCCCATCCTGTAGTAATGTGCCCATCCTTGTCCCCAACTTGTAGTAATGTGCCCCATTCTGGTCCCCAACGTGTAGTTGTAGTACTGTGCCCATCCTGGTGCTCATCATGTAATGTGCCCCATCCTGGTCCCCATCTTGTAGTAATGTGCCCATTCTTGCCGCCTTCTTGTAGTAATGTCCCCATCCTGTAGTACTGTTCCCATCCGCGGGACCTCTGCGTGCGCACAATACCGGACCCTTGCGTGCATACAATACGGGACTTCTATATATCATAATACGGGACCCCCTGCGTGCGCACAATACGGGACCCCCTGCGTGCGCACAATACGGGACCCCCTGCGTGCGCACAATACGGGACCCCCTGCGTGCGCACAATACGGGACCCCCTGCGTGCGCACAATACGGGAGCCCCTGCGTGCGCACAATACGGGAGCCCCTGCGTGCGCACAATACGGGAGCCCCTGCGTGCGCACAATACGGGAGCCCCTGCGTGCGCACAATACGGGACCCCCTGCGTGCGCACAATACGGGAGCCCCGCGTGCGCACAATACGGGACCCCCTGCGTGCGCACAATACGGGACCCCCTGCGTGCGCACAATACGGGACCCCCTGCGTGCGCACAATACGGGAGCCCCGCGTGCGCACAATACGGGAGCCCCGCGTGCGCACAATACGGGACCCCCTGCGTGCGCACAATACGGGACCCCCTGCGTGCGCACAATACGGGACCGCCTGCGTGCGCACAATACGGGACCCCCTGCGTGCGCACAATACGGGACCCCCTGCGTGCGCACAATACGGGACCCCCTGCGTGCGCACAATACGGGACCCCCTGCGTGCGCACAATACGGGACCCCCTGCGTGCGCACAATACGGGACCCCCTGCGTGCGCACAATACGGGACCCCCTGCGTGCGGACAATACAGAACCTCTATATTGCACCATACGAGACCTCTATATACATAAGACAGGACCTGTACATACAGGATTTCTGTGTGCACCATGTCCCCTCCGTCATGTTCTCCACACAGCGCGGACGGAGGCGACACTCGTTCCCGTGCAAACAGATGGAGTCACACACATAACAAAACACCCGCTGCTGAAAACTTACTGAGGAAGCCACTGATAACTGCAGAGCGCAGAGTCTTCTACAAAATGGCGGACGCACTTCCCGGAACACAGCGCCGCGTCAAGAAAACGCCGGCCATTCATTGGTCGAAAAGGTGTCAGGTGATCAAGTTGGGCCGCGTCATGTGGTCTGAAGGCGCCAATCCTGATGCAGCGTTCATGTGTAGCACTAGCTGCCGGGGTCTGCTCTGACAGCACCCTACACAGCGTGCACGCGTATGTATCATACTACTGTATCTCCTAGTGCTGTGTCTTCATACGGAGCCATTACGGACGCTGCCAGACACTTATCTATACACTGTTGTTATAAGCAGTGAGTGATATAACAGCGCCATCTAGTGTTTGTAATGAGACTATATTGGAATTCCTGTTTAATCCGTTTTTTAGAGTGAACCTGTCAGGTCCAATATATACCCAGAATCACGAGCAGTTCTGGATGCATATTGCTAATCCCGGCCTAACCGTCCCTGTATACACTAGCATAGATAAAGAGATCTATAGAAAAAGTATTTCTAAACATCTCTTACAATATGCTAATGAGCGAGGGCAGTAGCCCCCTGGGTGTTAGTTCCCCGACCAGTCGCCCCCATTAGCATGTTAGTACTCCCCTATGGGTGTGCTATCATGCTAATGAATATGCAGCATCAGAGGAGATCTCACTCACCTCTCCGCTGCCATCACGTCCGTCGGGGGAATTCGGCTCAGTGCACATGATCCTGGAGTTTTGGTCATGTGCACTATAAAGCCGGGTGTACGAGTCCTGGCTTCAAATTGAAGTAGTGCGGATGACCGAACCTCCGGGGTCATGTGCACTGAGCAGAAATCCCCCGTCAGACGCGATGGCAGCGGGGAGGTGAGTGAGAGATCTGACGTTGCATATTCATTAGCATGTTAGTGTCGCGCCCAGGAAAGGGGTCCCGGGCGGTAACAAATGGGAATGTCACTCTGGTGGCTGTTGCCCGGTCCCGTGCCCTGGGGCTTCTTTTGTAAAAGGGGAATTTTTACAGGGGTGATAAGAGTTATTGTCATGTGACGGTTGTTGCAGTTAAGGATGGACAACCGCCACTGCTGAATGTGGGTACTCCCAGGGCTGGTGGTGACTGCAGCAATGGTGTTTGGCCCTCCGCAGGTAGGGCTGTGCCTGGGAGATGTAATGGGGGTAATAACGGAGACCACACCAGGTTGTCTTTAGCAGTCTCTACTCACTGTGGAGCCAGGGGTTGCTGGTTCAGGTCCCAGGAGTATCAGTACCAATATAGTGACCCAGGTTGCTCTGTCCCCGGCACTCTTTGTTGGTTGGGTCCCCGTAGCGTGGAGCGTTTGGGGCCCGACTGTCCCTTTTGGGGTACAGTCTCCTTCTCCGTTCGCGGCGGGCAGTGCAGACCCAGTGGGGAGGTAAGTGTCCGAACTCCGATCCTGGTTTACTGCTGATGCCCCCGGATTATTTGGTTCGGTGAAGTCCATGAAGGTGTCCTATTTATCAAGCCATGTGAAACTGACGCCTGACCTAGGGCCCTGTGCCCCGTTCATGCTCCGGTCCCAGCGGTATCTCCAGTACCCGTCCTGGCGACCTCTCTCTCGTGCCCCCCGGGGTCACCGTTGCACGAAGCCAGCTCAGGCACGTCCTCACACCTCTTCTGTGTGCCACACTCTCCTAACTACTGACTGCTGACCCCTCCCACCAGGCTGGCTAAACCCAGGGATTCGTTCCCATGGTGACCATCCCCTTGTGTGACTCCCTGGCCTATCAGGTCGTCACAAGGGTGCCGTGCAATCTGCCCTTCTGCATTGTACCCGCTCCTCCTTTGTTACGGTCCTGTCCCTTTGGTGTTGCTAAGAACAGGTATACACAAATCCTGAGGAACACTCTGCACCACACCCACCAAACACCCATTGGGTAGCCTGAGGGGAATAGGGCCGCCCAGATGGAGGGATGGTAGAAGGAGGGCCAGAAGTGTCGGTTGTAGTCAGAGAGTGTCAGTGAGCAGTGACAGGAAGAGGTCACGCTGCGGAGCTAGGCTCCTGTACCCGTCCCAGGTGCCAGACGTTAGCCTGGCCTGGAAGGAGCTGGAACCCCGGTCACAGGGGGTAGTGGCAAGGGGCACGGTACTGCCACGGAGGGCAGTTCGGCGGCCTTGTGCTACAACCGGGCAGGGGCCAGGGCACGACGGGGTACGCGGACCCTACGCTGGGAAGTAGCTTTATGCAGCTCAGTAATTCACCCGACGAGGACGGAATCTTCATGATCCGCTGTCCACCCGCTCCAAAATCGGGGTACTAGCGCAATGAGGGGGATAGGAATTCCCAAAACCGTCCAGAAAATCCCAAGCATGAACCCTGAGAGCAAGCCCACCCTGCTAGCCACGCAGGTGAGCGGGACCCGAGTAGTTTTAGGCGAAAGGGATCCACCAAGTGTAAACACAGTGCCAAGGGACAAGGCTTCAGACCAACCAGCAACGCCAAAAGGACACGGACCCAGCACGTTCAAGACTTTGGTTTACCCGGTGTCAGTGTCAGCATCTCTGGACTGTGTGAGTACGTTATGGCCCTTGCTTCCAACGGGTCCCCAGCCTGCCATCACCAAGCCCCGGGACACCTTCCCCTGCCCTGTTAACATCACCAGCTGCCATCCCATCGCTCCCGGGCGTTCTCCCTCTCTCCCAAACGCAGCAGCGGTGGTATGCCACTTTACCACAACCCGTGGGTGGCGTCACGAACACTATCCAATCCACTCATCACCCCTTTTGTAAATACCTCTCTTCCCCCTTTTTCATTTCGAGCGGCCGCGTGACCCCGCCTCGGGCCCGGAGACCCCTCGAGCCACTGCGGATTCGGATCCGAGCAGCCCGTCGGCTGTCGCGGGGGTGGCACACTTGCATGGTTAACCCTCTAAGCCCAGTGTGGAGTGGAGAACTAGTATTTTGGTTGTGCTTTGGTGGTATCGGCACTGGTACTCCAGGTCCCAGGGGGTAGGTCCTGCATCCCCAAGAGGATGCAGTTCCCTGTAGTGCCCTGAGTGTCTCAGGGGCGCTAGATTAGCACACCCACAGGAGCATACTAACGTGCTAATGGGGGCGACTTGCCGGGGAACTGACGCCCAGGTGACTAGTCCCCTCGCTCATTAGCATACGATATAAGAGCTTTAGAAATACTTTTTCTAAAGATCTCTTTATCTATGCTAGTGTATACAGGGACGGTTAGGCAGGGATTAGCAATAGGCACCCAGAACTGCTCGTGGTCCTGGGTGTATATTGCTCCTGACAGGTTCTCTTTAATATATAAAAGTAGAAGTAATCACACGGAGTAGCGCTGCAGCTGTCCCCAGATGTAGTATAGATAATAAACATACCCTGCAGATTTCCTGAGGCGTCCACTTTATGACATTCAGAAGTATGCCTGTTTGTGTAACCTCAATGAGAGTAGATGGCTGTGATTGTAGTGGAGCCATATTGTTTTGCAACGAACAGCAAATGACCTATTATTTAACCCTTCACATTTCACATATGTGTATGTCATAATGCGGAAGCTTGACATTTAGCTGCGTGGTGATCATGCAAGCGGGAAGTAACATCCGAGGCCGGAGCCAACACTGCCACCGACTGCTTAACTCTCTACATGGCCCAGTCAGTAGGGATCGTGCCATGTGTAGGGCTGTCAGATGTGATGAGCTCCTTTTCTCACCCTTTTCCTCCCACTACCCATAATTGTGACATGATCGCAGGGAGCCAATGGTCTTCAAGGTCACTAGAGGTCATACAGTGTCCTGTGGGTCCTCCAGGTATGGCGGTCTCTGCCATAAGCAGGGTCTAACAGGCTTCCTGTCATAAGACAGCATAAATCAGACGAGTGCAATCCGATAAAAAAGGGATTGCGCTCAGACCAATGTTATGCAATGAGGCAGAGCATCTGAAGAGATCCGTGCTGCCATAGTAATGGAGACCAAGAGGAACAGATCCTGCGTTGCGATTTATTGTGAATTTGTAAAAACAAGTCCTTTAAGATTGGGATTGTCCTGATGAAGGACTTGTTTTTACTTCGAAATGTGTTGACAATAAATCACTATCCAGGATCTGTTCCCCTTGGTCTGTGCTCCTACGGTAGCGTGGATTAACCCCTCCTCTCCTGATGTTCAGCATTTATTTCACCGCGGGGCTGCTGCAGCATTTCTTCAGTCGTTGTGACTTTCGCCATGTTTTCAGGTGAGTATGTTTCCTGATTTTTCCACCATAGATAAGACCCTATTCTTGCTCTGTTTGTCTCCCCAGTTGCTCTGCATTCTATTCAGTGAGGCAGAGCAGATCTACATTGTTTTCTCAGCTGCACGCCGCGATCATTCTAAAATCAGAACAGCGCGAGAAAAAATCGGATGCCAAACATTACAATTCTGTAAGATGGGAAACTGTAATGGTCCTGTAAAATAATAACTGCTGAATGAAAAATAAACATAATGCAGAGAGAGGACGAGTGAAAAAAATGCTGCCACATTTCTGGATGAGAACAGACAGATTATTTACCGTATACACTTGTGTGACCCCGGCCTTACACTGAGAGGTCTAGTAATCTGTAATATATTAGTATACTAATAGAGCTGCAGGGTATTACACCAGCAATAAGGTAAAGGAAAGTCGAAGTGCCATACAGCAACTAAGTAAGAAATTTTTTTTGTAACAATACAAAATACAAAATAAAGGATGAAAAATTCACGGAAAATCATTTGTGCAATGAAGATGCATTTTTATGCTAAAGGTAACCAATCACCAGGCTTCTCGTATATAAGCTAAAGCCAATGCTATACTGGCACTATAAGGCTGATTCTATACATACCATTAGTGGTCAGCTCGGATGGTCAGGCTTTCAAATCCAACAAAGTAAAGTTTAAAAAATCAGTAGCCTCTTGAGTGGCAGCTGCAATGGAGCAGATAATATCTGTGTGGGTATTCATATGGATCTTCACTAAGATGACGTCGGAGTTGGCGCCTACGTATAGCGCTGAACTACGGCGCCATCTTTGTGAAGATCGGGTTACCCCTGCTATTCTATTCTTGCGGCTGAGAAGGCGGCGCATGCGCCCTCACTTCTGCTATCGTTCTGACCACGGGAGCACATGCGGTCACAACAGAAGTGGAGACCGCCCCCTGAAACAGCTGACAAACTTGAGGAGCAAGCCGACAGCAGAGTGCCAGCGACATCCGCGCCGGATCATACGGCACGGGGTCAGGTGAGGTAAGTCCACAATGGACTCACCTAGCCCCGTGACGTCAGTGCCGCTGTGCTGGCACGGTGTCCAATTTTGCAGCTAATCATGCCCTCCGATCAGCTGTTTTCCACTTCTGTCTGTCAGCTGTTTCAGGGGGCAGTCTCCACTTCTGTTGTGACAGCACGCGGTCCCGCGGTCACAACGAGAGAAGAAGAGAGGGTGCATGTGCCACTCTCTCAGCCTCAAGAATAGAATAGCAGGGGGTAACACGATCTTCACAAAGATGGCACCGGAGATAAGTGCAATGGGCAGGCGCCAACTCTGATGCTATCTTAGTGAAGAAATTAGTGAATAGTAAAATTAGCGTACAGAACAGAGAGGGAGGAACAACAGGCAGGGGGCGGGAATCCATATGAATACCATATATTATCTGCCCCATTGCAGCTGCCACTCAAGCAGCTGCCGATATTTTTAAACTTTACTTTGTTGGATTTGAAAGCCTAAACATCCGAGCTGACAACTAAAGGTATGTATAGAATCAGCCTGATAGTGCCAGTATAGCACTGGCTTTAGGTTATATACGAAAATCCTGGTGATTGGTTCCCTTTAAAGGAAAAATAAACAACTTTACAGTACATAATTGGTATTGCCAAATCCAGTACGACCCAATCTATAAAACCTTTATTATTTAACCCCTATTTTGAACACCATAAAAAAGTAAAAACACGGCAAAAAATAGCTGGTTTTCATTATAACGACACAAAAAAGTTGACTATAACACAATCAAAGAGGAGTATGTAAATATAATTTATATAAGTAAAAAGTCATCTCATCCTGCAGATACCAAGCCCTCACTTGTCAGCAGCATAAAAAGAGTTAAATGTGATGATGCAAAAGCAATTATTTTTAAATATGAATTTATTGTGCTTAAAAAGTAAAAGAAAAAATCTATAGAGATATAGTATCGCTTTTATTGTGTCAACCCGAAGAACAGAGTTGTCTTATCACTTTTACTGCACTATGCAAATGTAACATGGCGTCCTCTCATGATTCCATCCAATTTTATGTTCCAAGAGTCAAATGTCGCTCCTTCCCTTCTGTGCCCTGCCGTCTACCCAAACTGTACATTCTGACCAATTAAAGGTTATTGGTGTAATCAGGAGAAATTGCCCCAAAAATCATGGGATCCATGCCTCCTGTTACCCTTGTGAAAATGAAAAGTTGGGGGTTAATGCAATATTTTAATGGAAAAAATCTTTTTTTTTAATCTGAATGTTTATAAACTGCATGTCCTTCACAACCCTAAAGTATTTTTTGTTGAAAATCAAAGTTTATTGATCATTACATGAGCCAACGAAATTAGGCATATTACAACCGAGAGTGCACTGCTACTCACAGCAAAATCACTTATTATATCTGTCGTGGGCGGGGAAGGACGCTGCTGCGCTGCGCTCGCTAACGCTCGGGTCCGGCGCTGCTGCGATGGCTGCTCAGTGGCTCGGTGGGCCGGATCCGGGGACTTGAGCGGCGCTCCTCGCCCGTGAGTGAAAGGGGGCAGTTTGGTTTGGGGATTTGGTCTGTGACGCCACCCACGGGTTGTGGTGAGGTTGGGCACCACTGCTGCTGGTAACGGGGATCCCAGAAGCGATGGCAGGGAGCAGCTGGGATGTTGTTTTCCCCCTCCGTGGGTAGGGGTTGGTGGGCCCGGTGAGGTGACGGGGAGGCAGGGTCGTCTGGACTGCGCAGCGCGGTGCCGGAGGGCACGGTTGTACTCACTCAGCCACAAAGGTACGCAAAGTCTCTGGTAAACCAAACGGCTGGATGGACGGGTCCTGCAGCCGGCTGCTGTGGCTTCTCCTGGACGGTTAGTGGTGGCTGCCTTTCCCTGCACCTTTATGTATGTTTGGTACCGATGGATTCCCACCGGTAACCCGCTCCCCAGCGTATATATGTGCCGGAGGAGCCCTTTTGCCCGCAGGCTCTGGCCCTTGGAACTCTAGCTGTGGCGGTAGCTGTATTTCCTCTTGCTGGTCGGACGGTTGCCTTCAATCGGGTCTTCGCTGTTAGGAAACCCCTGGGGTTCCGGTCACTGACGGATTTGACCTCTAATGGCGACTCAAAGCCTGGTCAGGGTCCGTAGGCCCTGCCTGTGTGTGCTGGCTTCACTTCGCTCCCCGGTTCGGTACCGGCGGGCCACCGCCCGTCCCCGGTCCTACGGTTCCGCGTTGATCTGCCTCTCCTGCAGACGGCCACCACCGTCTGCCAACCTTGCTCTTGGTGCCCGGGCCACACACCCGGACACTGTCAGTTTGCTCCTCTACTACCCTTCACTCTACTCCTGACTCCTACTGACTGACTTCCTTTTCCTGCCTCCAGGACTGTGAACTCCTCAGTGGGTGGGGCCAACCGCCTGGCTCCACCCCACCTGGTGTGGACATCAGCCCCTGGAGGGAGGCAACAAGGATTTTGTGTCTGGCTGATGTGCCTGTCTCAGGGTGGGGGTGTATGTTGTAGTACCTGTGACAACCTGGCTAGTCCAGGGCGCCACATATCAAACTCAACCACATTAACCAGAGTCATCTATCACTCGTTAATCCTCGCAGGGATAACTGAGACCTGGGAAAGGGAAAAGAAAGTAAAAGTTGGGGAGTTGATTCCTAAAGTATCGAAAGAATGTAGGAGAATAGGCAAGGGTAAGAAAGGCAAAAAGTATGAGCCAAAAAGGGAATAGGGATGGGGCAAAGAAGGGGGGACGGAAGGGTTTCCCCCTCGCTTTGGTCCGGCCACACAAGATCCAGGGGGCTTCAAATGTTGAGGACCTTCTCAGAATTTCCAGAGGCCCGTCATATTAGTTCCTCCATTCTGAATGTATCATTGAGTTCAGCCACAATTTCGTCTCTTTTGTTTGTTTCCAGTACCTTGGGATTAGCCTGCGTGCCACTACTAGGAAGTATCTTGAGTAAGTTTCTCTTGAACCCGGCCACAGAGAGCTCACACAATGACAGGAGGGTCAGTTCCGCAGTGGACCAGATTTTGGTGTATGAAACTTATATAATTCAAAGACATCTATCCAAAAGCGCCAGATGGGAGGGCTTGCCCACCAGGTATGCAGGTAAGTACCTTTATCTAATAGACAGATGGAAACATGGTATGTAGGATCGCAAGGACAACGATACCACCTGGAAAGTAATTCATAACCCCTTTCCTGAAATAAGACATTCATTGAGGATTTGTGTGTGTACAGGAGTACTTTGGATCGTTCTGCTGCCGATAGTGACCTTCCCAGGTGCGCCTCCCACTTTGGGAAGAAGGGGGGTGGATTACTGTTGATGATATGGTCCTCCTGATAAATTCCAAATAACAATGAGATGGTGTGGCCAGGAGGATCCCCTTCTAAGCACAGGCTCTTAAACGGGGTCAGGCCTCTAAATATGTCATGACGGAGCGTTAAGGACTTGACAAAACTTTTTAACTGCCCATAAAAAAAAAACAAGTGTCCCTGGGAACATCTGAGTCAGAGAACAGACTCTAGAATGATTTAAGCGCTGAGTTGGATATAAAGTTGTGTAAAAGGGGACGATCGATTTTATGTTTTTTTAAGAAGGTATTTCTGAAAATAGCAACATAAAGAGGAATAAATATCCTCCAAAAATGAAGCAATTACTTACAGCAAAGAAGGGCAGCAGTTGTAAATCGCCCAGGCCAAAAACTACTACACTACTAGGATACAGCTAAACCCCCACTAAGTGGAGGCATCACAGGTGCAGGGGGAACAAATCACACACACACTTCCAAAAATGGAGTGGCGATTGCTGAATGGTAAAAAACTGCAGACTGATGGCTTGCATAGAGAGCTGTTCACACATGCAGATGCACAGACACAAGCCCGCAGCCTATTAGGTGACGCCCATACTATTAGATTAGGCGGGCTAACAAGTTCTACTCCATCTGTGCACCATACAGGGACAGGAACTCTAATATGCAAGGCCTAACAGATGCAAGGCATCTGCATGTGTGAACAGCACTTTATGCAAGCCATCAGTGTGCAGTTTTACCATTCAGCAATCGCCCCCTCCATTTTTGGAAGTGTGTGATTTGCTCTTCCTGCACCTGTGATGCCTCCACTTAGTGGGGGTTTAGCTGCATCCTGCTAGAGTAGTAGTTTTTGGCCTGGGCGATTTACAACTGCTGCCCTTCTTTGCTGTAAGTAAGAAGGTATTTTTGCCCAAGCCCGTCAGGAACGAGGTATTGTCATACATAGGGAAGGATAAGATGTTTTAGAAGTGAAGAATGTGTATCTGAATGAGGCCTAGATTTGGATTGCGACTAGAGAGTAGCTAACGGGCAGAGCTGCGCTCTGGAGTGCTCTATATCCACCCAGCTCTTCCTCTCCCTGTGATGGAACAGATCTAATAGACATGTCGCCAAGGAGGCAAAACTGTATAGGCATAAATTGGGAAGACCCATACCGCCCGCCTCCCTGGACCAACACAGTATCTCATACACGCTACGAGGTCGCTAGCCTGCCCAGATAAATTTGGAGATTGCCGACTTAAGGTGAGAGAAAAAGGAGGCCGGCAAACACATAGGAAGAGCCTGGTGGAAATACAGCAGTTGAGGTACGAGGTCCATCTTAATAGCAATAGTCCTGTCAAACCAGGAAAATCTGAGCTTGCTCCATTTCCCTAGGTCTAGTTCAGCAGAATGCAGAGCTCCCATGAAGTTAGCCGAATGTAGGAGAGACGGGTCCGCAGTCAGCTTGACCCCCAGATATGTAAGGGACTTCTCTTGCCACCTAAAGGGGAAGAAGGAGCGTAATTGTGAGACTACCGGGTGAGGCAGTGAGATGTTGAGCATTTCTGATTTTGGGGAATTAATTTTGAAGTTACTTAGGCAACCAAACTAATGGAGTTCCAACATTAAATTGGGTAAGCTCGTGGTAGAGGACATCAGGTACAAAAGGAGGTCATCCGCAAAGAGGGCCAACTTGTGCTCCATATCGTTAAGGCGAACTCCCTTTATAGATGGATTGTCCCTAATAGCCTCCGCCAGGTATTCCATAGAGAAAATATATAGTAACGGAGACAGGGGGCAACCCTGCCTTGTCCCATTATATATCTGGAGAGGCTGTGACAGGGCACCATTCACTCTCTCTGAGCCAATGGCGATGAATAAACGACAGAAAAATGATGCAATATCAACCCTCTTGAAGGCCTATGCCCCTCAGAGCCTGGAGCATGAATTCCCAGTGCACCCTATCGAAGGCCTTCTCAGCGTTCATCGACAGGATGCACATGGGACCCCCCCGACCCCCTCGACCAGTCCACCAGGGTAACAGTTTTTATTATATTGTCTTTACCTTCCCTACCTGGAACAAAGCCCACCTAGTCCCTATTAATCACCATTGGGAGAAGCGACCACAGCTTGTTAGAAAGCAACTTGGAGTACAACTTTATGTCCGTGTTGATTAGGGATATCGGGCGATAGCTGCTGCATAGGAAGGGATCTTCCCTGGTTTGGGAAGTACAGTTATATAGGCTCCAAGAGCTTGGGGCAGGAAGGAGCCTCCCGAAGATATATAATTGCACATGGAGAGGAAAGGGGGGCTTAATTTGTAAAAGCCAGTGGTAAAACCGTCAGGCCCAGGGCTTTTACCTCATTTAGAGTCTCTAATGACAGCGTCCACCACCTCCTCCAGGGTGAACTCCTCCTCTAACTCTGCTACTACTTCATCTGGCCAGCATATATGATTTGATTTTCTCTTGCAGCTGGGGGAGAGGAAGGTCCGCAAAATGACCTTTTAAATTATACAGATATTTGTAATAGACACTGAATCTGGTGGCAATGTGTATGAGCCTAATGAGCAGATTGGGAAGAAGAATGAGAGGTCGCGGGAGCATTGTGACAGCTGTGCCAGTGACTCGGTAAGCATGAAGCACTCGCTCCTACCCTTTTGCCCCGAATTCTGGTTCCCATAGACTTTATACGGAGACCAGCATCTGGCCAGATACCGGGAATCAATCCCCCACCTATCCCGAGTCAGCGGGGGATTGATCTGCCAGTCTACGAAATGCAGGGACAAAACGCAAAAAGAATTACATGTCGCTTCTTTTTTCTTCAACAAAAACTATAGAGCAAAAATAAGCAACGTGCACACAGCCTTTCTGAATTCTCATAGACTTTGCTGGGGAAGGGAATGCATGCAGTTTTGAGCAACAAACTGCACCCAAAAATGTGACAAAAAGTGCAGCATGAGCACAGGGCCTAATTGTGGTATATCACATCTTTGGGAAGCTGAGTTCAATTACCCTTGCCACACCCAGGCCCGATTACTGCCACACCTGTGCTCATTCAAGAAATCACTTAAATAGGACCTGCCTAACAAGGTGAAATAGACCAAAAGATCCTCAGAAGCTAGACATCATAATGCGATCCAAGAAAATTCAGGAACAAATGAGAAACAAAGTAATTGGGATCTATCCGCCTGTAAAAGGTTCTATAGACATTTGTAAAGCTTTGGGACTCCAGTGAACCACAGTGAGAGCCATAATCCATAATGACAAAAACATGGAGCAGTGACGAAACTTCCCAGGAGTGGCCGGCCAACCAAAATTACTTCAAGAGCGCAGCGATGACTCATCAAAGAGATCTCAAAAGACCCCACAACAACATTCAAAGAACTGCAAGCCTCACTTGCCTCAGTATCGGTCAGTGTTCATGACTCCACCATAAGAAAGAGACTGGACACAAATGTCCTGTATGGCAAAGACAAGACGAAAATCACTGCTGAGAAAAAAAGAACAGAATTGCTCTTCTCAGTTTTGCTAGTAAACATCTTGATGATCCCCAAGACTTTTGGGAGAATACTCTGAACTGACGAGACAAAAGTTGAAGCTTTTGGAAGGTGTATTTCCCATATTGCGTCTGACATAGAAGTAACACAACATGTCAGAGAAAGAACATCATACCAGCAGTAAAATGTGGTGGTAGTGTGATGGTCTGGGGCTATTTTGCTGCTTCAGGACCTGGAAGACTTTCTATGGTAAATGGAACCATAAATTCTGTTGTCTACCCAAAAATCCTGAAGAAGAATGTCCAGCCATCTGTTCGTGACCTCAAGCTGAAGTGCACTTGGTTTATGCAGCAGGACAATGATGCAAAACACACCAGGAAGTCCAACCCTGAATGGCTTAAGAAAAAAAATTAAGACTTTGAGGTGGCGTAGTCAAAGTCCTCATCTTAGACCAATTGAGATGCTGTGGCATGACCTTAAGAAGGTGGTTCATGCTCAGAAACCCTTCAATGTGGCTGAATTACAACAATTCTTGCAAAGTTGAGTGGGCTAAAATTCCTCAAGAGCGTTGTAAAAGACTCATTGCCAGTTATCGCAAACACTTGATTGCAGTTTTTGCTGCTAAGGGTGGCCCAACCAGTTATTAGTTTAAGGGTCCAAATACTTTTTCACAGAGGGCTCTGTAGGTTTGGATTTCTTTTTCCCTTAATAATAAAGATCTTTATTTATAAACTGTTTTGTGTTATCTTCATCTAATATTTAAATTCATTTGAAGATCTGAAACCTTTAAGTGTGACAAACATGCAAAAGAATAAGAAATCAGGAAGGTGGCAAACACTTTTTCACACCACTGTACTTAAATAAAAACATTATTTAAAATTATATTTTCTTCTCTTGAGCTTTGTTAATCTAAAGTTACATATCCCATATTTGTGGTATAATGTCTCATATTGAGCCTGATCTAAGATATTGTGAGGCATGTTCTTTCCCACATGTGTTGCTGCTTGATTATGATTGAATCACACTAGTAATTAAAAAGGTGAATTGTTTGTTAATTCATAATGTTAAAATCTATAACAAAAATTCATGACAAAAGTTTAACAAGCAAGGTTTGCTGGCAAATGCAGGATTTAGACAAAAATATACCCATAATAACTAATTAGATTAGTAGAAACCAATCTAAATAAATATGTAACCACAATATCACAGACTAAATTTCCGATAAATCAGACAAAATCCCTATAAAATGTACAAAAAAGTGCAAGTAGAACAAGAATCATGGATGTCTGAAGCCATCTAGTGGTGAAATATTAGAATAGCTGCTTCCTATCCCAGTTTATTTAGATTAGGAATAGGACATAAAATGTGCAAAAGCAAATCAAAATAGAAAGGTGAGTGACTTACAATTAAATGTGGTATTTGCTGTGTTCCTGCCACCCCAACGCACGTTTCATATCACTACGTCAGGAGGCACCTCCTCCATAATCCCGACTACCCCTCTGCTGGCATCAGTGATTAAAACTTGTGTTAATGGAATAATGAATATTCACCCCCTTTCCTTTCCACCCCTCTGCGCCAGGTGTCACTAATTCACTTAGACTGTCATATTCATATTAATGCCCAAGCATCACAGCGTAATGCTCGCACTGGCCAATTGCTCTCCTCACCTGAGCGTGACAGCTGCATAGAAATACACGCTAACAGGCTCAGGTAGTAGTATCACAATCTGAGTGAATCACTGATGCCGCGCACAGGGCTGGGCAGGGAAAGGGGGTTAATATTAATTATTTAATTAACACAAGCTCCAATCACTGATGCTAGCAGAGGGGTGGGCTGGATTATGACAACAATACAAAATATAAGACATCCCCAAAAATAAGCCCTAGCGCATCTTTTGGAGCCAAAAATAATATGACACTTTTTTGTTTTAAGGGAACACAGTATTAGGCCCCCTTCACACGTCTGTGTCTCCGGTACTTGTTTGGTCCGTTTCCTCACGTGCCAGAGACACGGGCACACATAGACTTATTCAAATCAATGGGTCTGCGCACACGTGTGTGTTTTGCCTTGGACCGTGTAGAGCATACGTGTGCCCATGTGCTCCACACGTGGACATGTCCATTTTTCTCCGGCATCACAGGTGTCACACAGACCGCACATGGACCGCACAAATGACACCGTGTGACACGCACCGGAGAAAACACACGTGTCTGTTAAAAAAAAAGAATTTCTATACTCACCTTCCCCAGCACTGCTGTCTCTGCCACTGCTGTCACTTGCTTCCGACCCCCGCTCATTATGCTCACTGCATATTCACTCCACTGTGGGCTGGAAGCAGCAGCAGCGGGGAGTCAGCAGTGGCGGGGATTGTAGATCAGCACCACGGACAGCAACGCCAGGGACAGGTGAGTAGAAAGTTCCCGTTCTCAGTGTTCTCACATCACGGATAACACATGGAGAACACACGTGTGCCATAAACACGGCACACGGAGGGCAATACGCACCTTTGACACGTCCGTGGAAAAACGTGTGTGATTTTCACGGATGTGTGAAGGGGGCCTGTTCAACATAAAAAATTTGGTGAACATTCTTTGAAAAAAGACAAATATTCATCAAGTTCAACCATGGAGGAGGAGTAGCCAACACTAGAGAGGAAAGAGGGCATATTCAGAAGGATCTTGACACACTCGAACAATGGGCTGAGTCAAACACAATGGTTTAATAGGGACAAATTCAAAGTCCTACATCTGGGTTAAAGAAATGTAGTATATATAGTATGGGAGGAATAGAACTATGGGATAGCACTGGGGAAAAGGACTTGGGCATAATAGTAGATCCCAGATTCAATATGAGCCAACAGTGTGGGGCTGCAGCTAAAAAGGCCAATAAAATTATTTGATGTATGCATTGAATCTTGATCAAGAGCGGTAATTATTCCCCTATACTCTGCCCTTGTCAGACCCCACCTGCAATACTGTGTACCCCAATTCAAGAAAGACTGATATATTGGAGCAACTCCAGAGAAGAGCAACCCAGATGGTAGAAGGTCTGTAAACCATGTCATATAAAGACTAGCTAAAAGAACTATGAATGTTTAGTTTGGAAAAGAGGAGAGGAGACTTATTAGCGGTCTATAAATATCTGAAAGGAAGTCACAGTGCAGAAGGACTTACCTTATTCTCAATAGCATAAGGAAGTACAAGAAGCAATAGGATATAACTAAAAGGAAGGAGATTCAAATTAGACATTAGGAAAAATTTTCTGACAGTGAGGACAGTCAGAGAATGGAACAGGCGACCACGGGAGGTAGTGAGCTCTCCATCAATAGAAATCTTCAAGCGGAAGCTGGATAGACATGTAACTGGGATGATTTGGGAGACTTTGCACTCGCGGGGGGTTGGACTCAATGGCCCTAAAGGTCCCTTCCAACTCTACCATTCTATGATTCTAAGGAATGGGAAGGTACAAATGGAAGAGGCTCATGCTCAATCACAATGCATGATAAAGCCCACTCCAAAAAAGCTAACCTTTCTCTCCAGTTCCCTGATTTTAACCAATTCACAGCATTTTATAGTGACCACTGGGTAACACTAATTAGCACATTACCACAATGGCTTTTACTTGTAGCAATTGACCCATTCAGGAGGTTGCCCCATCTAAACACACTGTTGTCATAGGTGGGACGCTGTTCAGGACTTGATGAGCTTCAACAGAGAGGAACAATAGAGAGTGTCTCTTCTCTGACCCAATATGATCATATACAAGTGCATCTTAATAAATTAGAATATCATCAAAAAGTTAATTTATTTCAGTAATTCAATACAAAAATGAAACACATATATTATATAGAGTCATTACACACAGCGTGATCTATTTCACGTGTTTATTTCTGCTAATGTTGATGATTATGGCTTACAGACAATGAAAATCCAAAAGTCATTATCTCAGAAAATTAGAATATTATATAAGACCAACTGAAAAAAAATATTTTAAACTCAAAAATGTTGGCGCCTACTGAAAAGTGTGTACAGTAAATGCACTCAGTTTTCTTTCATCTGAAAACAACACCTTGGACCACTGAGCAACAGTCCAGTTCTTTTTCTCCTTGGCCCAGGTAACACACTTCTGGCATTGTCTATTGGTCATGAGTGGCTTGACACAAGGAATGTGACAGTTGTAGCCCATGTCCTGGATATGTCTGTGTGTGGTGGCTCTTGAAGCACTGACTCCAGCAGCAGTCCACTCCTTGTGAATCTCCCCCAAAATTTTGAATGGCCTTTTCCTAACAATCCTATCAAGGCTGCAGTTATCCCGGTTGCTTGTGCACCTTTTTCTACCACACTTTTTCCTTCCACTCCACTTTCCATTAATATGCTTGGATACAGCACTCTGTGATCAGCCAGCTTCTTTAAGAATGACCTTTTGTGGCTTACCCTCCTTGTGGAGTGTGTCTATGACTGCCTTCTGGACATCTGGCAAGGCAGCAGTCTTTCACATGATTGTGTAGCCTACCGAACCAGACTAAGGGACCAGTTTTTTTAAACGCCTTTGCAGGTGTTTTGTGGTAATTATTCTAATTTTCTGAGATAATGACTTTTGGGTTTTCATTGGCTGTAAGCCATAATCATCAACATTAACAGAAATAAACACTTGAAATAGATCCCTCTGGGTGTAATGACTCTATATAATATACTAGAAAGTGGCCCGATTCTAACGCATCGGGTATTCTAGAATTTATTGTGTAGTTAATGTATGAATTTTGTTATAGATGTTGATGTGTGTAGTTGCCAGGTGTTTGTGTAGGGCGCTGTAAATGTTCTGGGTGTTGTCTGGGTGTGGGGGTGTGTGAGAGCGGTGTTGTTTGTTGTGTTGTGTGTTGCGTTGTTTGTGGAGCGCTGTGTGTCTGCAGCGTTGTGTGTGTGTGGTGCTGTGTGTGTTGCGCGGTTTGTGTGAGTGTGTTTGTGTGTGTTTTGGGGGGAGGTATGTTTTGTGCAGTGTGTGTCTTGGAGGAGTAGTACTGGGGAGAGAGGAGTATAATAGGTGTAGTAGTACTGGGGAGAGAGGAGTATAATAGGAGGAGTAGTCCTGGGGGGAGAGGAGGATAATAGAGGGAGTAGTCCTGGGGAGAGAGGAGTATAATAGGAGGAGTAGTCCTGGGGGGAGAGGAGTAAAATAGAAGGAGTAGTCCTGGAGGTGAGGTGTCTAATAGGTGGAGTAGTCCTGGGGGAGGTGTCTAATAGGTGGAGTAATACAAAAAGATATATCCGGCACACCACAATGTAATAGAAGGATCTTTGATTTGGCTTGAAAACAGAGTTTTTATTGTGTATATACAAAACATAGTCCGTCCAACGTTTCGATCCAACTGGATCTTTTACATCCTGCTTAGTATGAGGAAATCCAATAGGCGCAGGAATGACGCCACCACAGGGAACCCACTCATACACCAACGCAGGCTTCCTTTACTCCATTTCAATTGGCAGTGTTGCCATTTCCTCTTCACTGGAAGCATTCCTGCGCCTATTGGATTTCCTCATACTAAGCAGGATACCTCACCTGAAGTCTTACTACGCATTACTTCTGATGCTCTCTGGTACATTCATATGTGCAAACCAGCTCATATTCAGTGATTCCCTCTTTACTGGAAGAACTTTTGCATTTCCTTGCCTGGAATTCCCCAGACTTGGTAGGATACGTCAGGTGAAGTCTATCACCACGTATCACCACCTATTCTCATTGGTACACTCACACGCACAGACCAGGTCACATTTAGTGATACACATTGATCAGTAACGCTCTGAGACTTACGTCGTGCCCTATACATATCCTCTAAGTCAAACGGACAACCTGGAACATTTTCTTGACGTTACCTCTCTCCCACGTGATCGGACCTTCAATCCGATGTTCATTTACCATCACTAGTCAGTGTTACTGTTGTGGATATTTCCCCTGTTGTACACCCCATAACGGCACGTCATTGACGGGTACCCCTCATAGCACCATATACACAGGACCACCCATAAGTCCGCTTGCGCAGTCTTTACATTTGTTTGGATGATCCGTTTTGCCCTTTATCCACACTGATGTAATTTGACAGTCCCTTTATGCGTATAGTCCTAGTGTCCCTGTAAAAGATCCAGTTGGATCGAAACGTTGGACGGACTATTTTTTGTATATACACAATAAAAACTCTGTTTTCAAGCCAAATCAAAGATCCTTCTATTACATTGTGCTGTGCCGGATATATCTTTTTGTATTGCTGGACTTATTATTCCAGAGCACCCTCCTCGCAGTGAGCCAGGTCTATTCTATTGACTGATAGGTGGAGTAGTCCTGGGGGAGAGGTGTCTAATAGGTGGAGTAGTCCTGGGGGGGCGTGGCCAAGCGGGCACAGTGTGCGGGAGGCATGGCCGAGTGGGCACAGTGTGCGGGGGGCGTGGCCGAGCGGGCACAGTGTGCGGGGGACGTGGCCGAGCAGGCACGGTGTGCAGGGGGCATGGCCGAACGGGCAAAGTGTGCGGGGGGCGTGGCCGAACGGGCAAAGTGTGCGGGAAGCGTGACCGAACGGGCAAAGTGTGCGGGGCGTGGCCGAGCGGGCAAAGTGCGCGGGAAGCGTGGTCGAGCGGGCAAAGTGTTTGGGGGCGTGGCCGAGCAGGCAAAGTGGGGGGGCGTGGCCGAGCAGGCAAAGAGTGTGCGGGGGTCGTGGCCGAGCCGAGCGGCCAATGCGTGCGGGGGGTGGGGCCGGGCTGAGCAGCCAATGCGACGGTTGTCACTGTAATGACGGCATTTTGGAGCATGACAGACAGACAGACAGACAGAGAGAATAAGGCAATTTTATATATATATATATATATATATATATATATATAGATGTGTTTCCCTTTTGGTATTGAATTACTGAAATAAATTAACTTTTGATGATATTCTAATTTATTGAGGTGCACTTGTAAGAGGCCTTTTCAGTTTGAAATGAAGAGTTTTGTGGGACAAGGGAAGATTGATTGTGAAGAGTTAAAGAAAATGTATCATCAAATATAAAATGACCTATTGTGTAAATCAGGTTTTAAATGTAATTTATTTTTTCAAACACTTTTTATTTATCCATATCACTATATAAAGAAAAATTATTCTGACATCTAGGCCTTAAAGTAGACAGTTCCTATTCTCTGCAGGAGCTTTTTCAGCAGTCTCATGATCATCACAGACAAGATTACAGTAAAATGTAATAACTATATACTGTAAATAACACAGGCTTCTAACATTTGGTACACTACATTGTTTCCATTTTTTTAATTACTTTTTCCAACGTGCCTAAACTCAACCTGAGAAGTTATAGGTGTGGAGTTACTTTGTGTTATTTCTTCAGCTTCTTTCTTACAGCACAGCCGCCTGTACAGGTTGATACAATTTTTTGTTGATGCAAAGTAATATAAAAAAGGATCAAGACAGCAACTGATACTGCACACACAGGTACATAGGATATAGGTAAAATACAGGTGATCGCCAGTATCAGGACTAATAGTGAGATTTTGAATGAAGAAGACAATATTGGTCGGCCCGAAGCACAACATAAATGCAGAAATCACAATGATGACCAAGATCACGACTTGTCTCTTTTTCTCAGAATTACCCATTTTTGAGGATCTCAGCTTTCTTATGGTTACAGTATAGCAGAAGGCAATAACCAGAAAAGGCAAGAAAAAGAAAAGTATACAAAAAGTAGCAAAATAATACCGATAGAAATTATTCACTGCTGCTTCACCCTGAACATCATGACAGGTTGTTTTGTCCTGTGAGGATAAGTACAGAGTTTGACTATATACGAGAAGGGGAATGGTGCTACACAAGGAAATTAACCAAATGACGAAACAGACCAACCAAGACCTGCTCACTCTACGCCAATAGAGGGACTGCAAAGGATAAACCACGGCCAGGTATCTGTCCACGCTCATACCTGTCATGATGAGGATGGAGCAGTACATGTTACAGTAAAATGCCGCAATGGTAAAGCGACACATTCCTTCCCCGATGAGCCAGTTATTCCCAGAAAATCTGTAAATGATGTTAAAAGGCAGCACACAGACAAAGAACACATCAGCCAGCGCAAGGTTCAACATGTACACCACCGCTGGTTTTTGGACTTTTGTCTTTACCAGAAATATGATGATGGCTTTTATATTTAATGGTAAGGCGAAAAGAAACACAAAAATATATATCAGTGGTACAAATAGGGTCAACCAGCGGCTGGAAAGATAATATTTGACTTTAGTTGAGATTTCATTGCCTTTAGACATGAATATATCCAAAGAAAATCCTCCGTATTGTGGGTCTTCCATGCATGAATTTGTCGGTGGATGTTTTGCAAAGTTGTCGTAGGTTTCGTTGCTATTTTCTAATTCAGTTGAGGTTTTTCCATCTAAATAAATTACAACAATCACACTGGTGAAACAACAAAGTATTATTTATACAGCACCATTGATTCCATGGTGCGGTACATGTAAAAATAGGTATATATACAAAGCAGAATGCACAAATTAACATTGACATACTAGAACAGCGGTGAGAGGACCCTGCCCTCACAGACTTAGGCCCCTTTCACACGTCAGTGATTCTGGTAAGTTTGTGCTTTTTTTAAAACGTACCAGAATCACTGACATACGCAGACCCATTATAATCAATGGGTCTGCTCACACATCAGTGATTTTTCACTGACCGTGTCTCCGTGCAACGTGCACCCTTGGCCGTGATTCTGCACGGAGACATGTCAGTTTTTGTCTGGCATCACTGATGACCCACGGACCACACTATGGTGTGATCCGTGTGTGATCAGTGACACACATACAAGAAAATCACGGACATATTAAATATTCAAAATTTTCAACTTACCTTGCCTGCGATTCGCTGTGCAGCCTCTACTCTCGGCAGCTCCTGCCTGGCTCATGAATATTCATGAAAGCAGGAACTGCCGACCAGGAAGTAGGTGCTGAGAGCTGTGGGCGGACGCTGCAGAGCCAGAGACTTCAGCACCATGGAGAGCAGCAGTGAAGGCAGATGAGTAATGTCCATATGCAATCACGGGATCACGGATTGCACATGGACAACCCACGTGTGCCATGAATCACGGAACACGGAGGGACATGTGCGTGTTTTACACGTTAGTGAAGAACGTCAGTGTTTTTCACTGACGTGTGAAACGGGCCTTAAGGGTACTTTACACGCTGCGATATCAGTACCGATATCTCTAGCGAGCGTACCCGCCACCGATGGTTGTGCGTCACGGGCAAATCGCTGCCCGTGGAGCACAACATCGCTTACACCCGTCACACGGACTTACCTTCCCTGTGATGTCGCTCTGGCCGGCGAACCGCCTCCTTTCTAAGGGGGCGGTACGTGCGGCGTCACAGCGACGTCACACGGCAGCCGTCCAATAGAAGCGGAGGGGCGGAGATGAGCGGCCGGAACATGCCGCCCACCTCCTTCCTTCCTCATTGTGGCCAGCCGCAGGTACGACAAACAACCTTGCTACTGAAGAGACAACGATTTTTGCCTCTTTTGCGATCGTTTAAGGTCGCTCACACCTGTTACATGCTGCGACGTCGCTAACGACGCCAGATGTGCAAGAAGTTTTGTATATGAAGACATGTCAGACACAAAACAATCAATACATAGATATACAGTAGATTGTTTCTTACCTATTGTTATTGATATCCCCAGTCTTCTAGCATAACCTGAAAGAAAAGATGATCTATTAAACATTGTTAGATTTCATTCATGTATTAATTTATTAATGGCCATAGCTGAACCCAAAATGTATAAAAAAAATGCTAAATTTGCTTTTCAGTTATTCCCAAGTATTACATTTTACCAATATAACTTGGGTTTATTACAATATCTTGGCAAACTGGAGATTTGTATTATCAGAGAGAGTCCTGTGCAATATATGATCACTTCTGTCAAATTCCCCCACTACATCTCACAGTTTCAGAAATACTGGTTGACATCGGGCATATTCATCAACCTAAATGCACCAATTTCTACCGGAATTTGCAGCAAAAATATGTCTTTTACGATGTCCTCTATTTTTGTAATGTGTTTTAGACACTTTTTTGTCCAAAAGATTGTAGCCTCTCTTAAAGGCAGCATAGTCTATAGTGAACTTTACACGCTACGATATCGTTAATGAATTATCGTCGGTGTCACTGTGTTTGTGACGCACATCCGGCGTCATTAACGATATCGCAGTGTGTGACACTTATGAGCGACCTTAAACGATCGCAAAAGCGGTCAAAATCGTTTGCCGCGGAGAGGTCGTCCTGAAACCAAAAATCATTTGCTGCTCATTACCGATGTTGTTCAGCGTTCCTGCGGCAGCACACATCACTATGTGTGACACGGCAGGAGTGACGAACATCTCCTTACCTACCTCCACCTGCAATGAGGAATGAAGGAGGTGGGCGGGATGTTACGTCCCGCTCATCTCTGCCCCTCCGCTTCTATTGGACGGCTGCTGTCTGACGTCGCTGTGACACCGCGCGTACCGCCCCCTTAGAAAGGAGGCGGATCGCCGGCAAGAGCGTCGTCGCAGGGCAGGTAAGTCAGTGTGACGGGTGTAAGCAAAGTTGTGCGGCACAGGCAGCGATTTGCCCGTGTCGCACAACTGACGGGGGCGGGTATGATAGCTTGCAATCTCGCTAGCGAGATCACAGCATGTAAAGCCCATTTAACGGCTGATGCAGACAATGCACCTTAATTTTGGCACACGTTTCTGGAACAAAGAAAGCCAACAAGTGTGAACAAACCAGGGGAGATGTTACCCACAGGTCCCTATACAGGCTAGGAATACCCTCAACCTGACTCTGTTTGGTCCTTGCCCGATCTCCGAAGTTGCCACCCTAAAGTTACACATTTGCTCCCCCACTCAATGTTGGCTGACCTCGTGTTCTTAACCGCTAAATTATAAACCAGGTGTAATACAAAACACTAATAAACATAAAGAAGTACACACAGGCAGAGCATGAGACACAGGGCTAAAGTCATGTTTACAGAGTTGTATAGGGAAGACGGAGGAAATGGAAAGAAACCCAAAAGACTTATGGGATAAGTGGAAACCCTCCAAATCCTAAATGAAACAGAATGGGAGAAAAATGGAAAATGAAACAGACTGCAAAGAAAAGTAAAAGTGATTACTCAGCAAGATTATCCTGAACTGAAGAGCTGAGACTGCAAACATCCATCAACCTTGGAATATAGTCAGCACTGAAGGCATGAGCATGGCAAGTAAAAATAGCCTCTCCCAAGGTGTGATAAGGCAAACAAAATGAGTAAGTGAACACATCTGGATAGAAATAAAACAGAAAGGCAAAGTAAAGAGAAGAGAACTATTAACATTTGGACCAAACCAAAACAGGCTGTGGTCCAACAGAGAGGGAAACCAACCACACCATCAGAGGTCACCAGATCAAGCACCAGATTTGAGGCATAACAATTAGGTGATGTACATCTAGATTAGAAAGTCTTAAAATTAGGCAGTCATCAAAGAGCATGAGCCACTATGATGAATTTAGTGCATTTTAAGCCTTTTATTCTAAGTTTGCATTGTCTAAGAATCTATAAATTAGATGGTACTGATAAATCTGCCCCATTGATGGAGATGTATTGAACTAAATATGCCAGAATTTGAACCAAAAGACTTTCTGTTATGGCTTGCAGCATATTTATTGTGTTTTCATCACCTTCTGTGCCTTATCTGACAAGGGGGTGTGGCCATGCTAAAAAGAGGACAAGAGCATGGTCTCTCTTGTGATACATTGCACCTAAAAATCTGTCAAAATTGTGGTGCATATTTTTGGTACAAATGAAGCCAACTAATAGGAGGTGTGAACTTAGACCAGACAGTCTAAGCTTGCACTAAGAAATGATAAACGTGCTACTGGAGTGACCCATATTTGTTTCTAGGATGCAAAATACTGCATCAAACAGAAATAGTAGAGTATATGTGTCGCCCTGGGCAAGCCAGGGGACACAGGTCACAACACCACCACACCCCACACTCCAGGTAGGCACATCTGCTAACCAGAAATCCTTGTTGCCTTCCTCCAGGAGTCTGTTGATGCACACCAGGGGGTGGGCCAGGCGGTTGGCTCCGCCCACCAAGGAGCTCACAGCTCTGGAGGCAGGAAGTGTCAGGCAGAAAAGCTCAGGGAGGAGGAAGTGGAAGGAGTGAGGAGTAGCCCAGGCAGGGGCTAGAGTAAACAACCAAGAAGTGAAAGTGGAGGAAAGGAAAGGAGTAAAGGAGGAAAGCAAGAAGTGGTGACAGAGCAGAGAGTGTGCAAAGCCTGAGAGCCCAGCTTTGTGTAGGGCTAGAACAGCAAGGTCAGCGACGGCGGTGACTGTTCGGAGGGGGACCGTTTGGAAGTTCCTGGAAGGACCCCGTTGGCTGTGTGCCCGGTGGTCTGGAGCAGTGTTCCGAAGGACAGTCAGCACCAGGGCAGGGGCCTCTCGGACCCCGGCAAGGCTAGGAGTCGCCAAATTTGCCGAATCCGTCAGTGAAGGGGACGTAGATCCCCCAGCAACCAAGTCCCGATTGACGGCAACAGCCCGACCATTACAGGGGAGACACCACCACCGCCAGGGCACCAGTTTCCCCAGGGCCAGCGCCTGCGGGCAAAGTGTAGAGCTCCTCCGGCCCAGATTGCAGTCGGGGAGCGGGTAACCGGAGGGAATCCACCGCTACCATCAGTCAACACAGGTGCATGGAAGAGAGACATCACCGTCACCTACCGGGAGTGCAGGTGCAGCCGTCTGTGGGACCGTCCTACCAGCCGTTTGGTTTACCGTACAAACTGTGTCCAAGTCTCAGGCTGAGTGAGTACCACAGTGCCGCAAGGCACAGCGCTGCCCCCGCGTCCCTGCGCCCTCCAGGCCCTACACTTTACATCTCTTCACTGGGCCCCGGGATCACCAACCCCTACCCACGGAGGGGCAACACAACACCTGGCTGCTCCGCATCACCATCCCCGGGACCCCCACACTGAGCAGCGGTGGTGCAATCACCACAACCGTGGGTGGCGTCACGAACTATAACAATCCATACACCCAACAAACACCCCCCTTTCACTCACGGGCGAGGAGTGTCGCTCGAGAAACCCCGGGATCCGGCCTACGGCTCGAGCCACCAGGAGCAGCTGCCGGACCCGAGCAGAAGGGGTGAGCGCGGTGTGCTGACACCCTCCTCCCCGCCCGCGACAACTTGGCGTCACGAACAGGATCTTACCGCTCTGCCGTCTGGTAGAGGTGCGCCTTGTTACCGCCGGAGGTATCCGGCAGAAAAATTTCAGAAGCCGCCATCTTTGGCGCGAAAAGTTCCCGCTCGAGCGTCTTCTCGAGCAGTAGAGGCGCGAAGGCCAAAACCCCGCCCCGAGAGAGGAGGGGCCGGAAAGAGCTAAGGGGGACGCGATGGCGGCTGGACGCATGTAAGTGTGGCGTCGCAACAAACACACTGGGACCCCCCCGGTCCATCGACCCTGATGGAAAATGTCCGCTCCACCTAGTCCTGCAGAGACTACCGAGCCGGTGTCCGGAACAGCGGCATGGCTGAGGGCCCGGGCGGCGGGGATCTGCCGTCGCTACCGGAGTCAGATCGGCGGGCTGATGGAGCAGTGGGCCGCGGAGGTGGAGGCCCTGGTTGCTGTGGCGCGAGTGTATGGAGTGGAGGCCGTGATGGAGGAGCTGGAAAATGACCCACGCCCCTGTGTCCCCGAGGGACCGGTCGCTGCGGCTGAGGGACCCGGTCTGCCCCTGGCTCCTGTGTTACCTCCGTCTTGCTCGCTCGCGCGCTGCACCGCACCTGGCCCGTCGGATGTACACCCCTCTGTGGCTGCGGCGGGGGCAGAAGATAGCGACTCCGGGCCTGACACCGAGCCTGTGTCAGAAGAAGAGGAGGGGGTCGTTGCCCTGCCTGGCATGGAGGCCACGTATGTTCCCCGAACCGGAGGCAACGGGTATCGGGCGGCTCTTCCACGCCGTGCTTGCTACGCACTGGAGGGGCTGGTGCCCGTGTCTTTCCACCCCGAACCGGGTGGGGAGGGCGAAGACACCCAGTAGGGCAGCAGATGCCCGCAGCACCGTCCCCGTTGGGACCACCAGAAGTTTGTTGTCAGTTTGAAAAGTGGTTGAAAGTTTTGCCAATAATGAAAATGATCACACCGAAGAAGTAACCTGATTTGTTTGTTGATTTGCAACCGGCTGGAGCCGGCACCGTTGTCCCCGTGGGGACCGTTAAAAGTTAATGCATGGGAACTAGCCATGGACAAGCCCGTGAACTCTGCAGGGCAACCACAAACGTTAGTGGCTTGTAAATATGTTGGGTACCGTTACCGTTTCCGCAATGCCGCCTCCGGAGAGGCAGGTTGGAGGGAGGGCCCTGAGCAGAGCAGGCCAGGGCCCAGCCACCAAAGGAACCGGTGGCTACCCTCTGGAGGGAAGGACAGATCCCGCTCGGGTACCGTGTGCTGGACTGTGGGTTAAGGGGTGCTGCCTGGGTTTTAGGGGCAGCATCAGGGCCAGGTTACTTGGGTGGGAGAGAGCGGAAACCGTGACCGTATACCGTTGCAACGTTAAAAGTAAATGTGCCTCCCGTCTTGGGAAGAAGTTATTAAAAATGTCATTTATTGTTTGTTTAACCCTGTTATCCCCTTTTTACAGAAAAATAAAACCGGTGTAGGACGGCAGCCCGCGGACGGTCTGCATTTTGCTAAGGGGGAATCTGTCGCCCTGGGCAAGCCAGGGGACACAGGTCACAACACCACCACACCCCACACTCCAGGTAGGCACATCTGCTAACCAGAAATCCTTGTTGCCTTCCTCCAGGAGTCTGTTGATGCACACCAGGGGGTGGGCCAGGCGGTTGGCTCCGCCCACCAAGGAGCTCACAGCTCTGGAGGCAGGAAGTGTCAGGCAGAAAAGGTCAGGGAGGAGGAAGTGGAAGGAGTGAGGAGTAGCCCAGGCAGGGGCTAGAGTAAACAACCAAGAAGTGAAAGTGGAGGAAAGGAAAGGAGTAAAGGAGGAAAGCAAGAAGTGGTGACAGAGCAGAGAGTGTGCAAAGCCTGAGAGCCCAGCTTTGTGTAGGGCTAGAACAGCAAGGTCAGCGACGGCGGTGACTGTTCGGAGGGGGACCGTTTGGAAGTTCCTGGAAGGACCCCGTTGGCTGTGTGCCCGGTGGTATGGAGCAGTGTTCCGAAGGACAGTGAGCACCAGGGCAGGGGCCTCTCGGACCCCGGCAAGGCTAGGAGTCGCCAAATTTGCCGAATCCGTCAGTGAAGGGGACGTAGATCCCCCAGCAACCAAGTCCCGATTGACGGCAACAGCCCGACCATTACAGGGGAGACACCGCCACCGCCAGGGCACCAGTTTCCCCAGGGCCAGCGCCTGCGGGCAAAGTGTAGAGCTCCTCCGGCCCAGATTGCAGTCGGGGAGCGGGTAACCGGAGGGAATCCACCGCTACCATCAGTCAACACAGGTGCAAGGAAGAGAGACATCACCGTCACCTACCGGGAGTGCAGGTGCAGCCGTCTGTGGGACCGTCCTACCAGCCGTTTGGTTTACCGTACAAACTGTGTCCAAGTCTCAGGCTGAGTGAGTACCACAGTGCCGCAAGGCACAGCGCTGCCCCCGCGTCCCTGCGCCCTCCAGGCCCTACACTTTACATCTTTTCACTGGGCCCCGGGATCACCAACCCCTACCCACGGAGGGGCAACACAACACCTGGCTGCTCCGCATCACCATCCCCGGGACCCCCACACTGAGCAGCGGTGGTGCAATCACCACAACCGTGGGTGGCGTCACGAACTATAACAATCCCCACACCCAACAAACACCCCCCTTTCACTCACGGGCGAGGAGTGTCGCTCGAGAAACCCCGGGATCCGGCCTATGGCTCGAGCCACCAGGAGCAGCTGCCGGACCCGAGCAGAAGGGGTGAGCGCGGTGTGCTAACACCCTCCTCCCCGCCCGCGACATATAAATCCAGAGATAAATGCAGATAAAGCAGAGTTTAGCTCTATTTCAGTACACAGGTGGTTCATGAAACCTTAGTTTGTTATTCCTTTTGCTGTACTATTGGCTTTTATACTTTGGCTATATGAAGATTGGCTGGCTAGGCTTTACTATCAATTATACATACGGAAATTATGAAAAGTCACAGAGCTCAACTAGGAATACAGATTTTGGAAATAATAAAGAAAATATATAGGGAGATAATTAGCATTAGTACCTGGAGGGTTATGGTTTCCTTAATACTTACCCAACAGCTCATTCACTGAAAAAAAGGGATAAAACAAACAAATAAAAGTGAAATGTAGCACAGGATATTGATCAGTATTCATTTGCTTCATTATTGGCTCCTCTAAAGGGAAATTTATCCTCCTCCCACCAGTGGAAATCAATGGGAAATTATTAGAGTTTGTGCAAATTAATGGTTAGATCCTGGTCCGGCAGCCTGGTCAGTAATTTGTGGCAGCTGGACAGGAACTGAAGAAATTACTTCTGCCTCCCGGCATCCACATTCTTATAATTGGCTGGCCTGGCGTAACATGACATATGCATCAAACCACATTGATGGTATTATACCAGGCCGACTATTTTAAAGAAGAGCCATCAATGTCAGGAAGTAGGAGGCAGTTCTCACAGATCCCGTCCTGTGAATCGATTAGCACCAAGCTTGGATTGGCCCACAGGAGAACTGGAGAATCCTCTGGTGGGTCCCTTTGCAGTAGTATCTCACCCCCCAAACATGATCAGTAGTTGGCACAATACACTTGTTTTACTTGGTACCAACAAAGGAAGCATCTTATCATTCAGTTTATAAACTACCCAGTATATTATTATATAGAAGCACAGGTAAATTTGTGAATGTAATATTGGCATGTAGTTGATCAGTGGGCCCCAGTGTCAAGGACACAGATGGGCCCCTGCCACCCTAGTTTGACACTGATTACCTCCAACTCTTGAAATTACATTTTAAAAACAATATTAAAAGAAATATTTCTTATCCCTATGATACATCTGTCTCCTGTCCATTGAGGGTTTTTAGTAGATGTTACTGTAGTTGGACAATATTTTGTTGTGCAATTTAGGCAAATAGGTAAGAGGACATCTACCTTAACCGCCCCGCGCTCGGCCGCAGCCGAGCCACTCGGATCCGGGCTCGTTGGTGGGTGGCTCGAGCGCCTCCGGACCCGGGGTCACTTGGCTCTGAAAGGATGCTGGCGCTACGTACGTAGTGGGGTGGTAGGTAGGTGTACGGCCGAAGCCGTGTTTGAGTTCGTGACGCCACCCACGGGATGTGGTGAAGGTGTAGACACCATCGCTGCAGTTACGGGGCACCCGGGGGAGATGGTTATGCAGCAAGATGTTAACCCCTCCGTGGGCAGGGATGATGGCCCTGGACCCGTTGGGGGGAGCTGGGCGGTGCAGGGCGGTGCGCGGCTGGATGGCACTGTGGTACTCACTGTGATTGACACACACAAGTCTCTGGTAAACAAAGTTGATGGTGGTCGGTGCCCACAGCCGGCTGCGTCTGGTCCCCCACCCGGTTTGGTGGTCTTTGCCTTTCTCCTGCACCGTGTAGTGTGTATGTAGACTGCCTTCGCTTCAGCAACGGGAGTCCGCTCCCCGGCTGTATGTGTGTCGGGAAAGTCCGTTTGCCCGCAGATGCTGGCCCGTGGGATCTCTCTGTCTGTGCGGTGGCTTTCTATCCCCCTCTGTGGGCTGTTGCCTTCAGTCGGGACTTGGGTGGGAAAGGATCTATAGTCCAGACCTCAATCAGTGAATTAACTCGGTCCAGTGGCTTCTGGACCTCGTTTCAGGGTCTGAGTACCCCCCTGTGTGCTCCGGTTTCCAGTCGGTTCCCCGGGTCGGTAACGGCAGGCCACTACCCTGTCCCGGTCCACCACGGTTCCACCTGGCAGTCTTCCCGGCTCCTGCAGGCTAGGCCACCGTGTGCCTCCTAGCCAAGGTACCAGGGCTACGACTCTGGCACCTGTCAGTTTCCGCTGCAGACCTGTCACCACAGGCCTGTTGCACTTCACTCCTGACTCAACTTGACTGACTGAACTCCACTTAGAATTAACTGTGTTTCCTGCCTCAGGCCCTCTGAACTCCTCAGTGGGCATGCCAACTGCCTGGCTCCACCCCCATGGTGTGTCCATAAGCTCTGAGGGAGGTGACTAGGGTGTATGTGTTTGGCTGATGTTACCTAATGTGGGACTGGTGTTGTGTGGGGCGCTATCTGTGACTACCTGGCTAGTCCAGGGCATCACACTCGCCCTTGGTTAACTACAGACCGTCCGTGGGCTGTCCGACCACCACCATTTATTTTGCTGAACTGAAAAAGCATTCACACCTCTTCATTTAAGACTAGTTCAAAGCTTTGTTCCCCGATCCAGAGTCCCATTTTTAGGATTTCTGTGTATCCATGATCTGTAAGATACCGCCAATGTTCTGGAGAGGAGACAACCAAAGCTAGTCTCATATGATGAGATTTTAATGCTGCATATTTTGGCTACGCAGAAGACACAGCATGTGACAATTTCAGCAAAGTGGATGGGATTTATAGAAATCTACCCATTGTGCACTGTGTACAGTGACCTGCAGCAGAAATCTGCAACATATTATTTTCTCTTGTAGGTATACTGAGTTCTGTGTGTGGATTTTCGACATATAATTGCACTAGATGCGGAAAATTCACAAGAAAAAAACAGCATATGCATTTTTAGTGCGTCTCCACTGTGGAAATGCACTAAACACACATGTAATTCGCACATAACAAAATTAAGTTGTGTCAAAAGTGAATCAGGAAATATCAAAACAAAGAAGCTTTATTTATAACATGACATACTAAAAAGATTCAAAAACACAATAAAAATGTAAGAAAATGTACTAGAAAACGCAATAAAAACACACAATGATGTAAACTCAAGTTACCTAATTTACATAATGGGTGCAGAAATGCTGCAGCTAGTGATGAACGAACGCACCGCCACTGCTCCTTACTCCATCGAGCGTCGGAGTGTGAAAATGCTCGAGTTTCCCATTGACTTCCATTATACTCAATACTCAAATTGTGCCTGAGAACACCAATGCTCAATGGAGTAGCGTAAGACTCACCAAAAACTCACCGTGGGCATGTCTTGGATATAACAGCATAACAACATTTACAGAAGGCATAATGTACATGGGAATACATCCAGAATCTAAATCAATGCACTATTTTCACATTACTTACCTCTGCCATTTTTCTTTGCAAACCCTGAAAAAAAAATGTCACATTTTCAAATTTTTGACCCTCTGTGTGGTCATCCATGTGTACGTGTCTCTGCTACATGTGCCGTCCATGTAACATCTGTGTGACACGTGACGGAAAAAAAACATGTTACACTGAAATGAGTAGATTTTTATGTGTTAAAGATGTGCAAAGATGGGTAGAAAACCAAATTCAAACAGTATGGAGATTAAAAACAATTTTACTAGCAATAACTAAAATACATTATAGTTAGAAAAGGTGTGGATTTAACAGTAAAATGCAGTAAAGGTGGGGCAGGACAAAATATGCTAATGGACAAATACTGTATATATAATCAGGTTTTCTTGTATATGTGTGTACACACAGCTGCTAATAATAATAAATAACAAGTACCGGGTATTTATTCTGAAAAGTGCTAGTACTAGCAGCAAAAAATGGCAAAGCAGTGTGTTATAACAAGGACAAATATTGGGTGCAATACCGCAAAAAAGTGCAAGTGCAAAAAAGCTCAAATTGTTTAATTCAAAAAAATTTATACAAATAAATATTAAATATGTAACACCTGCAGCAAATATATTTTAAAGAAGGGAGCAGACAAAAAATGACTGGTAGCTAGAGATGGGCGAACCCGCAAATATTCAAGATCAGCAAGTCCAACAAGATTTTTAAAAAAAAACCTGATTTGGGACCAGAATTAATCCAGAATATCGGCCCAAATGCTGATCCCCCTATAAGTCTCTGGGAACAGAAATATTGCACTTTAAGATGGTGGTAGAAAGGGCTAAGGGAATTAGAGCTGGAGCATTATACATACTGAATCTCCCACGCGGTTGTAACACTACTTCTGGGGCCGATGACTAACCTTCATACATATTGACTGCTTCACCTGCTCACTGGCAGTCTCAGCGTCTCTGATTGGTTGCAGTCAGACTGCGCCTCAACCCTGTGTGACAGTGTGTGTGACTACTTGCACACACACACACTGTCTGTGTCTCTATACTGGTGTAAAAATAAATAAATTAAAAAATTGGCATAGAGTCCCCCCATATTGTGATACCCAGCACAGATAAAGCACAGGCTGCAGCCCCCAGCCGTGTGCTTATCTTGGCTGTGTATCAAAATAAGAGGGACTCAATGCGGCTTTTTCATTTCAAATAATTTTAAAAAGCTGCATGCGGTAACACCCAATTTTGACACCAAGCCATGATAAAGCCAACCATTTGGGGCTGGTATTCTCAGGCTGTGGAGACCCATGGTCATTGGGCCACTTCTTTCCTAAAAATAGCAGCCTGAAGGCACCAAGAATTGTTGCATACATTAGATGCAACAATCCCAGCATTTTACCCGACTCATCCCGATTGTCATGGTATGGTGGCAATCGGGGTAATATAAGGGGTTAATGACAGCTCACAGCTGCCACTGAGCCCTAGATTAGTAATGTGAGGCATCTATGAGATCCCCCCATTACTAATTTGTAAGTTAAAAGAAATATACACAAACACCGAAAAATTCCTTTATTTGAAATAAAATACAGAAAAACCCTTTCACCAATTTATTAACCCCAAAAGCATCCAGGTCCAACATAATCCACACAAGGTCCCATGACGATTCAAGTTCTGCTACATCTGAAGGCACAGCGCGTGACAATAGAACAATGACCGCCCTTTGTGAGCTTCAGGCAGAGACTGAGCCACGCAATGAGTGGTGATGTCACTCAGGTTATATGCAGTCACAGCTGGAGGTTCCCATGGTCTTCCACCTGTGATCGCAGGTAATGTCATCTGGGATGACCTCATTAAACTGAGTGACCTCAGATGAGGTTACCTGCGATCACAGATGGAAAATTGTGGGAACCTCCAGCTGGACCGCAAATAGCCTGCATGACATCACTGAGAGTCAGACATTCTCTGCATGTCACTTCAGATGTAGCAGAGCTGGAATTATCGTGGGATCTCATGTGAATTACATTGGACCTAAGTGTTTTTAGGGTTAATAAATTGGTGAACAAGCGTCTTTTGTATTTTATTTAACATAAAGGATTTTTTTAATGTTTGTGTTTATTTATTTTTACTTACAGTATTAGTAATGGGGGGCTGTGAGCTGTTATTAACCCCTTATTACCCCCATTGACACCCCACCAGGGCAATCGAGAAAAGCTGGGTAAAGTTCCGGGATTGTCACATCTAATGGATGCGACAATCCTGGGCAGCTGTAAGCTACTATTTTTAGGCTGGGGGGCCCAATGAGCATGAGTCTCACTAGCCTGAGAATAGCAGCTCCCAGCTGTTGGTTTTATCATGGCTGTATATCAAAATTGGGTGAACCGCACAACATTTTTTAAAATTATTTATTTAAATAATAATAAAAAGCAGTCACGATAAGCGCATGGCTGGGGGCTGCAGCCTGTAGCCATTTGCTTTATCTGTGCAGGGTATCATAATATGAGGGGATCGTAATGCAATTTCTGTATTTATTTATTTTTATACCTAGATAGTGACCCACAGACATGGTCTGTGATTGCAAGCAGTCAGATGCTGTCACACATTCTGGGGGCACGTCTGACTGCAATCAATCACAGACGCCAGGACTGTTGGTGGGTGTGGAAAGTATTGAATATGCATGAAGGTAAATGAGAGTCCTAGAAGAAGAGTTTGCAGCCAAAATCAGTTACAGCCGCTGCTGAGACTCGGTAATTATAGCGCAGTTGCTATAATCCTCTATTCTCTTTCATCCCCATATTTAAGCGCCAGACTTATATCAAGACCGGCATCCGGCCAAATATCTGGGATCAATTCTAGGCCGGAACCGATTAGCCCGGTTACTCCCATCGATCCCGGATATATGCGAGTTCTCTCATCACTACTCAGCAGTTACATTCCCGCAGAGATGGTAACTTCTAACATCTCAGCCACCTCTCCTAAACACATTGATTTCAATACAGCAGTTAGCTGCTTATCTCACTTACACTCCCTCTCAGCCCCTGACAACCTGCTGTTATAAATCTTGGAGAATCAGCCCTTACTATGGCGGCTTTTTGAGCAGTTTTCTAAGGCATGTTTTTCACTGAGCTGCATACCTTCTGTGTAGCTCTGCTAGTCAAAAGAACTGTTGCTCAAGAAGGAGAGCCCACTCTGCTAGACACCAGGAAGTAAAGAGACTGCATAGCTCTGAGCTGCTTATGAGACTACTTGAAAATACCCAATTAATGGATTTATAGAATGCAAGTATTCACTAAAATGTACTTGTAAAGAGTGATGACGTGTCCTTTTTAAGGGTGTTCATGTTACAGAGTATTTTTGCAGCCTTATGAAGAATTCCGACATGGGAGTAGGTTTCCAATATGTAGATGTGCAATAGCACGACATATCACTGTTAATTACATGTCCACATAAGAAACTGTGCTGGTGGAGCAGCTGTATAGATATTTAGGTAGAATTTATTTCATTTTCACTTACCTATAATGTAGTTTCCTGAAAAGATAAAGGAAGTGATTAACAAATGATATGTATAACAACTTACTCTACATTGTAAATATCTATACAAAAGAAACAAACTATTGGATACCTTTACATTACACCTACAGGAGCTTTTATAACATCCTTTCTACACCTATAGACAGTAATCCTGAGTTGGTCTACCAATTGCAGCTATAACAACATCCACTATTCTGGGAAGACTTTCTACAAGATGTGGGAGTTGAATGTGAGACTTTTTGCTCATTCTTTCAAAAAGAGCATTTTAGGAGGTCATTCACACGGAAGAGGACTTGTCTAAGTCTATGTGCACACATTGCAATAGTGTCCATGCGGAAAAATCTGCAGCGATTTAGCAGTGCATGTGCACTTCAAATTGCTGCAGAAACACTGCATAATGGATGCAGTGTATCAGCAGAATAGATGCGCGATTTCATGCGCTTGGGATGCTGCCTCTCCCATAGACAGAGTGGGAGCAGCATCCAAAGTGCACAAAATAAGTGACATGTTGCTTTTTTTGAGGGCAGCGATTTGGATCAAAATTTCAGCATGCAAATCGCTGCACTCTCAACTGCAATGTGCGGATGGATTATGCACAATCTTCATAGATTGTGCGGGGATGCAAAATGCATGCGTTTACGTTGCAGTGCAATATGCAGTGTAAACGCATGAAATTACGCAACGTGCACACATAACCTTACAGTCTCTGTTCTAGTTCATTCCAAAGGTGTTCAATGAGGTTGATGTCAGGGCTGTGCGTAACTGGTTAAGTTCTTTTACCCCAAACTCACCCAGCCATGACTTTATGGACTTTGGTTTGTGAACTGGGGCATATTGAATTGATGATGAAATAGAAAAGGGCTTTCCCCAAACTGTTCCCACAAAGTTGGAAGCTACAACTGTCCACAATGTCTTGGTAGCTGAAACATTAAAGGGAACCTGTCAGGTGCAATATGCACCCAGGACCACGGACAGTTCTGGGTGCATATTTCTATGTGCGCACTAAGCGTTTTTTTCATGCTGCGTTTTTATGTGCGTTTTTGTCTCAAAAAACGCACCAGCGGCTAAAAAACACGACAAAAACGCATGCGTTTTTACCGTGATTTGGTGCGTTTTTTGCTGCGTTTTTGCTCACTGCGTTTTTAATCAGTGCACAATGCCATTACAGATTGTTGATGAAAAAAAAAAAAAAAAGGTCTGATGTCATTTCCTTCTTCAAAATGTTCATTGTATGCAGGAGAGCAGACAGCTGCAGAACTAGTGTATGCAGGAGAGCAGACAGCAGCTGCAGAACTACAAGGCTCAGCATCCTCCATCCAGGACTGTATGCAGGAGATTTTTGCCCAAAAAGAAAAAAAAAATTACATGGGCTTCGCTATAGAAAGCCTTAAAAGAATTAAAGAGGGTAGGTAGTGATGAGGCATTATATAATTATAGAAAATTAAATAAAATATGTAAAAAGCAAATTAAGTTAGCTAAGTTTGAGACAGAGAAACTCATTGCGAGAGAAAGTAAAAATAATCCTAAAATATTCTTTAACTACATAAACAGTAAAAAACTGAAAAGCGATAGTGTTGGCCCCCTTAAAAATAGTCTTGGTGAAATGGTGGAAGGGGATGAGGGTAAAGCCAACCTGCTGAATGACTTTTTTTCTACGGTTTTTATACAAGAAAATGCCATGGCAGATGACATGACCAGTGATACCATAAATTCACCCTTGAATATTACCTGCTTAACCCAGCAGGAAGTACGCCGCCGCCTCGAAATCACTAAGGTTGACAAATCTCCGGGCCCGGATGGCATACACCCCAGAGTACTACAGGAATTGAGTTCTGTGATAGATAGACCATTATTTTTAATCTTCTCAGATTCCTTAATAACAGGGTCGGTACCGCAGGACTGGCGCATAGCAAATGTGGTGCCAATATTCAAAAAGGGGACAAAAACTGAGCCGGGAAATTATAGGCCGGTAAGTTTAACCTCTACGGTTGGTAAAATCCTTGAGGGTTTCTTGAGAGATGCTATACTGGAGTATCTCAAGAAAAATAACCTTATGACAGAGTATCAACATGGGTTTATGAGGGATCGATCCTGTCAAGCTAATTTGGTCATCTTCTATGAAGAGGTAAGTTCAAGTTTGGACCAGGGAAATGCAGTGGATGTTGTGTATATGGACTTTTCAAAAGCTTTTGATACGGTGCCACACAAAAGGTTGGTACATAAAATGAGAATAATGGGAATAGGGGAAGATATGTGTAACTGGGTTAAAAACTGGCTCAGTGATAGGAAACAAAGGGTGGTTATTAATGGTACGTACTCGGACTGGGTCTCAGTTCATAGTGGGGTACCACAGGGGTCAGTATTGGGCCCGCTTATTTTCAACATATTTATAAATGACCTTGTTGGGGGCATGCGGAGTAGAATTTCAATATTTGTAGATGATACTAAACTCTGCAGGGTAATCAATACAGAGGAGGATAATTTTATATTACAGGGAGATTTATGTAAATTGGAGGATTGGGCTGAGAAGTGGCAATTGAAGTTTAATGTAGATAAATGTAAGGTCATGCACTTGGGTAGAGGAAATAACATTTATGATTATGTACTTAATTGTAGAACACTGGGTAAAACAGACACAGAAAAAGACTTGGGTGTATGGGTGGATGGTAAACTTCACTTTAGTGGACAGTGTCAGGCAACTGCTGCCAGGGCTAATAAAATAATGGGATGTATTAAAAGAGGTATAAGTGTTCATGAAAAAAATATAGTTCTACCTCTGTACAAGTCACTAGTGCGACCGCACTTAGAATACTGTGTACAATTCTGGTCACCGATATATAAGAAGGACATAGCTGAACTGGAGCGGGTGCAGAGAAGAGCGACCAAGATTATTAGAGGAATGGGTGGGCTGCAATACCAAGACATGTTATTAAACTTGGGGTTATTTAGTTTGGAAAAACGAAGGCTTAGGGGGGATCTAATCACAATGTATAAATATATGAGGGGACAGTACAGAGACCTTTCCAAAGATCTTTTTACACCTAGGCCTGCGACTGGAACACGGGGGCATCCACTACGTCTTGAGGAAAGAAGGTTTAATCATAAACACAGACGAGGATTCTTTACTGTACGAGCAGTGAGACTATGGAACTCTCTGCCGCATGATGTTGTAATGAGTGATTCACTACTAACATTTAAGCAGAGCCTGGATGCCTTTCTTGAAAAATTTGATATTACCAGTTATGTATATTAGATTTTATGACAGGGTATTGATCCAGAGAACTAGTCTGATTGCCGGATGTGGAGTCAGGAAGGAAATTTTTTCCCCATTGGAACTTGTTTGCCACATTGGTTTTTTTTTGCCTTCCTCTGGATCAACATGTTAGGCTATGGGTTGAACTAGATGGACTTAGAGTCTCCCTTCAACCTTAAAAACTATGATACTATGATACTATGATATTTTTGTATGCTAGCCAGGTACAGCAGGCAGGTACAGGCTGCCCCCAATCCCCACCTGCCTATTTGTACCCGGCTGGGAATCAAAAATATAGGGAAGCCCTTTTTTTTTTTTATTTCATGAATTTCAAGAAATAATTAAAAAAAAAAATGACATAGGCTTCGCCCAATTTTTGAGTCCAGCCGGGTACAACTAGGCAGCTGGGGATTGGAATCCGCAGTGCAGAGTGCCCATGCTTTCTGGGCACCCCCACTGCGAATTGCAGTCCGCAGCCACCCCAGAAAATGGCGCTTTCATAGAAGCGCCATCTTCTGGCCCTGTATCCAACTTCTCCAGCTGCCCTGATGCCGGGTGGCTCACTGGGTAATAATGGAGTTAGGGCTAGCTGTATATTATCAGCTGGCCCTAAGCCCGAAATTCATGGTGTCACGCCAATATTAGACATGGCCACCATGAATTTCCAGTAATGATAAAAAAACACAACACAGAAAAATATTGTTATTAGAAATAAAACACAACACAATTAGTGACTCCATCTTTATTGAAATAAAGAACCCCCCTCCGCGGTAATCCTGGGTCAAGGGTCCCGCGCCGTCCAATCCGGATCCAATATCATCTGATCGGTTTGCTGGAAGGCAAAGCGATCAGATGATGTGTCAGGTTCTAGGGGCTGAATCACATCACACATCAGCTGATTGTATAAAAGCCGATTATACAATCAGCTGATGCATCAGTGCAAAAAAAAATAAATAAATAAATACTCACGTCGGTGCTGATTACCGGCAGCTCCTTCAGCGATCGGATGAGAGTCTGATCCTGTCCCATCGTTGCAGGAGCTGCCGGTAATCAGCCGATAAAGTATCCTGACGGCAGGATCAGCTGATAGCCGGCTGGGCGCGAAAAAGCCGGCGACACCGCGAGAATTACGATCAGCTGATGCGTCAGGTGACTGCATCAGGTGATCCACCGCCAGGTCCTACAAGCTTCGTACGTGCCCCGGGGAGACTGCACACAGCCAGAACGGCGGTACCGGGAGGAGATGGGAGCGGGCATGGCACCGGGACCCTGCAGACAGGTGAGTATATATGACATTTTTTTTTTTCTACTGTTCACTTTTGTTTTCGCCGCTGCCTCCACCTCCCGCCCAGACATGGCGCCGCACGGAGCTGACATGGCACCGGGCGGGTTGTGGACGCAGCGGTGACGGTACCGGGAGGATTCATGCTTCTGTGTTTACCAACAGAAGGAATCCTCTTCCTGTACACGTCACTTTACTGCCCACCCCTTGCGTTTATATCTGCGTTTTTAGTCATAGAAACGCAGCTATATGCGTTTTTCATTGCGTTGTTGAACATCTCATTGAACTCAATGGGTGAAAAACGCAGTGAAAAACGCAGAAATAATTGACATGCTGCATTTTTGTGGTCACCACAAAAACACAGCTACAAAAAAACGCTGTGTGCGGACAGCACTTCTGAAAACCCATAGACATTGCTGGGGAAGCAATGTCACTGCGTTTTCAGCACAAAAACGCGGTAAAAAACGCCGCTAAAAACGCAGCAAAAACGCCTAGCGCGCACAAGGCCTAACCGTCCCTGTATACACTAGCATAGATAAAGAGATCTTTAGAAAAAGTATTTCTAAAGATCATTGATAATATGCTAATGAGGCCAGTAACTAGTCGTAGCGGCGTTACTTCCCTTGCCTAGTAGGCCCCCTGAGCATGTAAGCACACCCCTCTGGGTGTGCTAACATGCTAATGAATGTGCAGCGTCAGAGGATGCGCTCCCCTCTCTGCTGTCATTGTGTCCACGTTCTGGATTTCAGCTCAGTGTGCATGATCCCGGACTTTTGGTCATGCGCACTATGAAGCCGGGTGTACAAGTCCTGGCTTCAAACCCATGTAGTGTGCATGACCCAAACCCCGGGGTCATGCGCACTGAGCCTAAATCCAGAACTTGGATACGATGTCTGCAGACAGGTGAGCGTGATCATCCTCTGACGCTACGTATTCATTAGCATGCCCACAGGGGCGTGCTTACATGCTAAGGGGACCGACTAGCCAAGGGAACTAACACCCCTACAACTAGTCCCTGAGCTCATTAGCATATGGTAAAAGATCTTTAGAAATACTTTTTCTAATGATCTCTTTATCCTAGTATATACAGGGACTTTACAGGGATGGTTAGACAGGGATTAGCAATATGCACCCACAACTTCTCGTGATTCTGGGAGCATATTGCACCTGACAGGTTCACTTTAAGGTCGCAAAATTCAAAACGCTGTGTCCATTTTGCATTCAGATACATTTACAATATGCTCCTCTGAATGATCCCTGAGGCTCATTAACAAGGAAATTAAATACAAGAGAATGCTTGGGTTTTTTTTTTCATTTCTACAGATATGGTGGGAAAATGATGGTAACATGACAGGAAAACCCACATTTTTATGACATTTCTCAGTAATAAAACTGTTTGAATTAGGCTGGAAGCACATCTATGCCTGTAAAATCGGTCCGACTGGGCTGAAAAATACTCGGCTGATTTTAGTTCACGTTAGGTGCGAGTGCAATGCAAGTGCGATGCTTTTTGCTCGCGTGTGTGTCGCGTTTGCGATGCTAGTTTCATGCAACATCTTAATTAGATAAAAGCTAATACACATGTGTCATTTAATTAACCTATGGGAATGTGATGTCACATTCATCTGTTGAATATTTAATGAGCGAAGTTACTGCCACACTCGCAAATGTGAACGGTGGTGCGCGTGTGTGATGCTACTTTTAATCCCCTTCCATAGGAAATCATTGGGACAAATGGTGCGAGAAACTCGCAAAAAAGCAGCATGCTGCGATTTTTTTCTCGGTCCGATTTGGACTGAGAAAAAAATCGCAGATGAGAGCTGAATCATTCACTAACATGTGTCCGATTCCAATGCTAGTTTTTCTCGCATTGCTCTACTGCGAGAAACTCGCAAGTGAGAAGCAGCCCTTAAAATAAAAATTGCTTTAGTCTTTACCATCAATTGTAATATTGAATTTAGAGTAACTCATACTTACCTATATGTACAGATACTTTTCTCAAGACAGCTGATTCTGTAAAAAAAATGGCAATGGAAAATTACAGGGCAAGATGCAATTTAAAAGAAACTAAGCCTGGCAACAATTTATTATTTTTGTGGCATAAAAAAGTATGGTAGATACTCAAAAACATCGGCAGCTGTTGGCTGAAGTGAAATCTAAGGATATGTCCACATGATGTTTTCTTCAGGCTTTTTTTGAGTGGGTGTGGCGCCCCTGAGGCTTCCGTCGCCACAGGACATTGCACCCCATCCAGCGGTGTGATGCCCCATTCTGGGTGAGGAAAGGAGTGAACGCCGGTCCCCTGGCAAATCTACACAACACCCATTGTTAGATACACTGGGACCAGGGAGAGTGGCAGCAACCCTCCCATGCTGCATGCTGGGAGGGGCCGTAAGACCCATCCCTGCTCCTATAGGGTACAGCTTAGCAACTGGAGAGGTGGGAGGAGCCACCAGAGAGCAGTCAGAGAAAGGAAGGTCAAGTGTAGTCAGTTGAAGTAGGGAGTTGAAGAGAGTGAGGGGAAGGAGGAGGAGGTCTGCAGGAGGCAGACAAGAAGGAGAAGAAGAAGAAAAGCTCTAGTCAGACAGGAGCTAAGAAACGAAAGTGACGCTTCCTGGTGAAGATCCTGGGACTCAGAGGGTCCAGGTGACACCAAGCAGGGAACGAAGGGATCCCAGGGCCACGGATAGCTTGTGAGCTGTGGTGGCCTGTTCCACAGGAACATCGGTGGAGGGATCAAGCTGCAACAGGGGACGGTCCCTAGAAACAGAATGAGTGCAAAATCATCTCCAACAGTGAAAACCAAGGCCCAGGGAAAGTTGTAAACTCCCAGGGCCACAGCCCACAGCAGAACCTCTAGAAAGGGGGCAAGTAACCGACAGGCGAGCTCCCAGCCTGGAGGCTGTAGTGGAGGCCGAGCAGGTTCATCCTAAAAGAGCTAGGCTTAAGGAGACAGCTGAAGACAGAGACACTTTAGAGAGAAGGGTACCGGCTTTCATCCCAGAAATTACCCAGAAACGGCGGAGGTCCCTGACAGTGGGTTCCAGCAGTCCAGAGGCACCAGTGTGCACCTACCAGGATGTGTGAGTAAACAACTTGAAACTGCACCCTTAGTGTTGCCTCTGTTATTTCATCTGCATAGACTTCCACTACACCATAGACTCTCACGAGCACCAACTGTGCCCCGGGGTACCGCTCCACCTGTGGAGAGCCGCACCATCATTGCTGCCATTCCATCACCCCGGAGGCCTCATACAGCAGCGGCGGCTTAATAGCCGCATACCACAGGTGGCGTCACGAACACAAACTTTAATTACTCCCAAGTCACCAGCCATTTTAACTGACACCCACCAGGGCCACGGAGCCGGGCCCCGCCACCACTGACGACTCCCGAACTAGTCCAGCCCGGCACCGGGTGTCCCATAGCCCTGGGGTGGGCGAGTCATGGGTCCATTCTGAAAAACGCATGAAACGATGCTCTGAAGACGCTTGAAAGACTCTTCATATGGGAAAATAACTTGCTCAAATATTCAGGCTTTTTATTGTTTCAAAAAACCGCTAAACTGTTAAAGAAGTGACTGATCCATGACTTTGGTATAGTGGAGTTTCGGTGACCCCCCCTTTTACACCTCTTTACGAAACCCCCTTTTAACCTAAACAGCTATGAAATAACCACGGACACAAAGTTTGATGAAATGGCCACAGCAGCCTTTAACATAAATACAAAGAATAAACATTAATAGGGGTAGGGTCCTCGAAGCCCATAATTCTGGTGATTGACAAGTAACCCAATAAACATTACCTTCTCCCTAAACCACACTAAGGGGTACTTTGCACGCTGCGACATCGCTAGCCGATGATAGCAATGCCGAGCGCCCCCGTCGCACATGCGATATCTTGTGATAGCTGTCGTAGCGAACATTATCGCTACGGCAGCTTCACACGCACTTACCTGCCCTGCGACGTCGACCCGGGTCGTGTGGCGTCACAGCGACGTCACACGGTGGCCAATAGAAGCGGAGGGGCGGAGATGAGCGGGACGTAAACATCCCACCCACCTCCTTCCTTCCGCATAGCCGGTGGTGGCAGGTAAGGAGATGTTTCTCGCTCCTGCGGCTTCCCACACAGCAATGTGTGCTGCCGCAGGAACGACGAACAATATCGTATCTCCTATTGGTGCGACATTATGGAAATGTCCGACACTACACAGATCACCGATTTACGACGCTTTTGCGATTGTTTATCGGTGCATCTAGGCTTTACATGTTGCAACGTCGTTACCGGCGCCGGATGTACGTCACTTTCGATTTGACCCCGCCGATATCGCAGTAGTGATGTTGCAACATGCAAAGTACCCCTTACTCCCAGCTGCAACCACCAACTCGAGAGCACCAATGTAAAAAGGGGAGGAGGAAGGGTTAAACTACCACACATGGGACCCGACAATCCATTGCCAGTGTTCCCCCAAACTTCCTCAGGGAAGCAATACTTGTGAAATGTACATAGGGGTATAGGATGATGCGTTCTTGATTCACCAGCATTCAAATGGGTAAATGCAATGATTTATAATGGTTTGTTGATGGGCTCTTATGCTGATAGCAAGGCTGAATGATTTTGACAAACTGCCAGGCTCTCTGCCACACATGTTCCATGGTCTTGAGCTGTTATTGGAGTGTATATGGTTGTTCCACACCTGAACTGTAGGTATGTGGTTGCAGTTGTAATGGTCACAAAACATACTATTGTAATTTTTGTAATAATGTTACCACAGTGGGTGGAATATGGCCAAGATAACTGCTAGTATAGGATTAAGCCAAAACGAATTGTCAGCCCTATATAGGCAAGCTCAGGCTTTTTAAATGTGTTCATGCAGTATAATATAGGCAAAACATGCTACAGCTGCCGGTCACCATTTAAACATCTAATACAGCCCAATACAATACCAACAAAATTATTTATTACCTATTATCAGCAATTATTCATTGAAGCAAAATTTTGTATGAAATGATAATATTTATTGTAACACCAACAAAATAATGTATTCCTTACCCATTGTTTGCAATTATTTATTGAAGCAAAACATTTATTTGTATGAAATTATAATATTCATTGTAAAACTGTCAGAAATTTAATTGTAATAAGACGCATTTATCTCACGCACCTTTGTGCAGTATACATCCTTCAACATTGCAATTTTAATGATTGTTCTGTGTGTATATATTTGTTTAAATTTTTCACTTTTTTGCACTAAATTATAATAATAAAAATTTAATATTTTAATAAGGATATGTGGAATTGCTCTCAGTAGCTTAAAAGATGGGCATGGTGAATATCCCTATATACTGGAGATACTGACTGTATGTGGTACTCTTTGTTAGTCCATGGCTCTATATTAATATTTATTGCGTTGCCTTCTGTTGATGCACTTGTATTGTACTAAATACTTTGCAGATCTAGTCTAACCTCTATACGTACCTGCAGTGTGCTGCCCATACCCTGATTAGCTATAAACTTGCCTGTAATGCACATGGTGCACCACTAGGTCTCCACTGTACGACTCATTGACCTTCGTGGTCACTGCATATAGGGGTAACTTACTGCAACACGTGTGATTTCTTATATTATATATATCAGGTGTTAGCATATCTGTTTGTGTCTGAACAGCGGTTTTCCAATTTTGCATCCCACTTATTTTGTATATTATATCATACAGTCTCTGTCTTATTACCATTATAAACAGACCTATTCTGGGACCGGGCTTTGTGTAATATCCTATAGAGTACCTTCGCTGTATTTACATTGTACAGTTAGGTCCAGAAATATTTGGACAGTGACACAATCTTCGCGAGTTGGGCTCTGCATGCCACCACATTGGATTTGAAATGAAACCTCTACAACAGAATTCAAGTGCAGATTGTAACGTTTAATTTGAAGGTTTGAACAAAAATATCTGATAGAAATTGTAGGAATTGTACACATTTCTTTACAAACACTCCACATTTTAGGAGGTCAAAAGTAATTGGACAAATAAACCAAACCCAAACAAAATATTTTTATTTTCAATATTTTGTTGCGAATCCTTTGGAGGCAATCACTGCCTTAAGTCTGGAACCCATGGACATCACCAAACGCTGGGTTTCCTCCTTCTTAATGCTTTGCCAGGCCTTTACAGCCGCAGCCTTCAGGTCTTGCTTGTTTGTGGGTCTTTCCGTCTTAAGTCTTGATTTGAGCAAGTGAAATGCATGCTCAATTGGGTTAAGATTAGAGTTGAGCGCGGTTCGCGGTTCGTGGTTCTCCAGTTCTAGGCTCGAGTGATTTTTGGGCTGTTCGAGATCGAACTAGAACTCGAGCTTTTTGCTAAAAGCTCGATAGTTCTAGATACGTTCGAGAACAGTTCTAGCAGCAAAAAGCAGGGCTTTTTACAGCTACAGTGTGCAGGAGCCATCGCTGGCAGCCTGCCACAAGCTGGTAACCAAGATAAACATCGGGTATCCAAGCAAAGCGCTTTGGTTAGTAACCCGATGTTTATCCTAGTTACGTGAAGGAAGCCCACACTTCCCCGCTCAGCTCGCTCCGCCCCCTCCTGCCCGCGGCATGTACACATACATACACACACACACACACACACACACACATCCCCCCCCCCGCTCGGCTTACCTGCGGTGATGAAGTCCCGCCATCCCGACCTCAGCGCTGTCACTGTCCTCCATGGCCGCCGCTTGTCACATCACCTCTCGCTTCCGACCCGAGACTGACTAGCGGTGACGTCACGGACCTCTCGCGATACTTGCTGTGAAGGCGCCGGTCATTGACCTCAGTGACAGGGGCTGTCAGTGTGCTGGAGATCAGCGCAGGTAATGTACCTCGCTCCTGACAGCAGCACTTGTCACCCCCCTGCAGTGACCTGGGCTGACCCATTGATGTTAGCTCAGGTCACTGCATTGCTCTCCCAGCCAATGGGGAACATCCTGCTCTTCATTGACTGGGACAGTGTGGATCGTCATGGCAACCCCTTGGATTACACCAGACCTGGATTTGTTTTTCAATCTAATAAATTGGTTAAAGAGGGAATGTTTTGGGGAGTGTTTTTTCAAATAAAAATGTGTTTGTCGTCTATTTTTTTTTATTACTGACTGGGTTGGTGATGTCGGGTATCTGATAGACGCCTGACCTCACCAACCCCAGGGCTTGATGCCAGGTGACATTACACATCTGGTATTAACCCCATATATTACCCCGTTTGCCACCGCACCAGGGCGCGGGATGAGCTGGGGCGAAGCACCAGGATTGGCGCATCTAATGGATGCGCCACTTCTGGGGCGGCTGCGGCCTGCTATTTTTAGGCTGGGGAGATTCCAATAACCATGGACCTCCCTAGTCTGAGAATATCAGGCCCCAGCTGTCTGCTTTACCTTGGCTGGTGATCCAATTTTGGGGGACCCCTACGTGTTTTTTTTTTTAATTATTTATTTAATTTAAAATAACAGCGTGGGGTGCCCTCAGTTTTGGATTACCAGCCAAGGTGAGGTTGCCAGCTGTGGTCTGCAGGCTGCAGCCGTCTGCTTTACCCTAGCTGGCTACAAAACTAGGGGGAACCCTACGTCATTTTTTTTTTCATTTTTTTGGCTAAATACAAAGCTAAGCACCCCTTAGTGCCACATGAAAGGTACCAAAGGGTGTTCCACTTTTTCTCCATTTTTTTCTCCACTTTTTCTCCACTTTTTCTCCACTTTTTCTCCATTTTTTTCTCCACTTATTCTCCACTTTTTCTCCTCTTATTCTCCACTTTTTCTCCACTTTTTCTCCTCTTATTCTCCACCTTTTTCTCCACTTTTTCTCCACTTTTTCTCCACTTTTTCTCCTCTTATGCTCCACTTTTTCTCCACTTTTTCTCCACTTTTTCTCCTCTTATGCTCCACTTTTTCTCCACTTTTTCTCCTCTTATGCTCCACTTTTTCTCCACTTTTTCTCCTCTTAATCTCCACTTTTTCTCCACTTTTTCTCCACTTTTTCTCCACTTTTTTCTCCACTTTTTTCTCCACTTTTTCTCCACTTTTTCTCCACTTTTTCTCCTCTTATGCTCCACTTTTTCTCCACTTTTTCTCCACTTTTTCTCCACTTTTTTCTCCACTTTTTCTCCTCTTATGCTCCACTTTTTCTCCACTTTTTTCTCCACTTTTTCTCCTCTTATGCTCCACTTTTTCTCCTCTTAATCTCCACTTTTTCTCCACTTTTTCTCCACTTTTTCTCCACTTTTTCTCCTCTTATGCTCCACTTTTTCTCCACTTTTTCTCCTCTTATGCTCCACTTTTTCTCCACTTTTTCTCCTCTTAATCTCCACTTTTTCTCCACTTATGCTCCACTTTTTCTCCACTTTTTCTCCACTTTTTTCTCCACTTTTTTCTCCACTTTTTCTCCACTTTTTCTCCACTTTTTCTCCAGTTTTTCTCCACTTTTTTCTCCACTTTTTCTCCTCTTATGCTCCACTTTTTCTCCACTTTTTCTCCTCTTAATCTCCACTTTTTCTCCACTTTTTCTCCACTTTTTCTCCACTTTTTTCTCCACTTTTTCTCCACTTTTTCTCCTCTTATGCTCCACTTTTTCTCCACTTTTTCTCCTCTTATGCTCCACTTTTTCTCCACTTTTTCTCCTCTTATGCTCCACTTTTTCTCCACTTTTTCTCCTCTTAATCTCCACTTTTTCTCCACTTTTTCTCCACTTTTTCTCCTCTTATGCTCCACTTTTTCTCCACTTTTTCTCCTCTTATGCTCCACTTTTTCTCCACTTTTTCTCCTCTTAATCTCCACTTTTTCTCCACTTTTTCTCCACTTTTTCTCCACTTTTTCTCCTCTTATGCTCCACTTTTTCTCCACTTTTTCTCCTCTTATGCTCCACTTTTTCTCCACTTTTTCTCCTCTTAATCTCCACTTTTTCTCCTCTTATGCTCCACTTTTTCTCCACTTGTTCTCCACTTTTTTCTCCACTTTTTTCTCCACTTTTTCTCCACTTTTTCTCCTCTTATGCTCCACTTTTTCTCCACTTTTTCTCCACTTTTTCTCCAGTTTTTCTCCACTTTTTTCTCCACTTTTTCTCATCTTATGCTCCACTTTTTCTCCACTTTTTTCTCCACTTTTTCTCCACTTTTTCTCCTCTTATGCTCCACTTTTTCTCCACTTTTTCTCCACTTTTTCTCCACTTTTTCTCCACTTTTTTCTCCACTTTTTCTCCTCTTATGCTCCACTTTTTCTCCACTTTTTTCTCCACTTTTTTCTCCACTTTTTCTCCACTTTTTCTCCTCTTATGCTCCACTTTTTCTCCTCTTATGCTCCACTTTTTCTCCACTTTTTTCTCCACTTTTTTCTCCACTTTTTCTCCACTTTTTCTCCTCTTATGCTCCACTTTTTCTCCTCTTATGCTCCACTTTTTCTCCACTTTTTCTCCTCTTAATCTCCACTTTTTCTCCTCTTATGCTCCACTTTTTCTCCACTTTTTCTCCACTTTTTCTCCACTTTTTTCTCCACTTTTTCTCCACTTTTTCTCCTCTTATGCTCCACTTTTTCTCCACTTTTTCTCCACTTTTTCTCCACTTTTTCTCCTCTTATGCTCCACTTTTTCTCCACTTTTTCTCCACTTTTTCTCCACTTTTTCTCCACTTTTTTCTCCACTTTTTTCTCCACTTTTTCTCCACTTTTTCTCCTCTTATGCTCCACTTTTTCTCCACTTTTTCTCCTCTTATGCTCCACTTTTTCTCCACTTTTTCTCCTCTTAATCTCCACTTTTTCTCCACTTTTTCTCCACTTTTTCTCCACTTTTTCTCCACTTTTTCTCCTCTTATGCTCCACTTTTTCTCCTCTTATGCTCCACTTTTTCTCCACTTTTTCTCCTCTTATGCTCCACTTTTTCTCCACTTTTTCTCCTCTTAATCTCCACTTTTTCTCCACTTTTTCTCCACTTTTTCTCCACTTTTTCTCCTCTTATGCTCCACTTTTTCTCCACTTTTTCTCCTCTTATGCTCCACTTTTTCTCCACTTTTTCTCCTCTTAATCTCCACTTTTTCTCCACTTTTTCTCCACTTTTTCTCCACTTTTTCTCCTCTTATGCTCCACTTTTTCTCCACTTTTTCTCCTCTTATGCTCCACTTTTTCTCCACTTTTTCTCCTCTTAATCTCCACTTTTTCTCCTCTTATGCTCCACTTTTTCTCCACTTTTTCTCCACTTTTTTCTCCACTTTTTTCTCCACTTTTTCTCCTCTTATGCTCCACTTTTTCTCCACTTTTTCTCCACTTTTTCTCCACTTTTTCTCCACTTTTTCTCCACTTTTTTCTCCACTTTGTCTCATCTTATGCTCCACTTTTTCTCCACTTTTTTCTCCACTTTTTCTCCACTTTTTCTCCTCTTATGCTCCACTTTTTCTCCACTTTTTCTCCACTTTTTCTCCACTTTTTTCTCCACTTTTTCTCCTCTTATGCTCCACTTTTTCTCCACTTTTTTCTCCACTTTTTTCTCCACTTTTTCTCCACTTTTTCTCCTCTTATGCTCCACTTTTTCTCCTCTTATGCTCCACTTTTTCTCCACTTTTTCTCCTCTTAATCTCCACTTTTTCTCCTCTTATGCTCCACTTTTTCTCCACTTTTTCTCCACTTTTTTCTCCACTTTTTTCTCCACTTTTTCTCCACTTTTTCTCCTCTTATGCTCCACTTTTTCTCCACTTTTTCTCCACTTTTTTCTCCACTTTTTTCTCCACTTTTTCTCCACTTTTTCTCCACTTTTTCTCCACTTTTTCTCCACTTTTTTCTCCATTTTTTTCTCCACTTTTTCTCCACTTTTTCTCCTCTTATGCTCCACTTTTTCTCCACTTTTTCTCCACTTTTTCTCCGTTCTTTTTCTATGGTCAGTCTACCCATTAGCTCTGCCATGCATACTGTAGCTCTACACCTACTGCACATGTTACTTTATGATTGACATCTCTTTCGTACCAGAGCTGTCTAAGCCTACTCTGACCCCATATTTGTCATTACTATATTGTCCTTGTACTGTATTATGACATTTGTATCATGTGTTTCATTTCTTGCTGTGTTGCAATTTTTTTGCTGCATCCCAATTGTACCTCTACATTGTTCGAGTTTATGTTATTGTTCTCTCACTCTTATGTGATACTGATTATTGTCATTTTTCATGATTACATGCAGATAAGTCCAATCTGACGAAGGCTCAGGCCGAAACGTCATTTGTAACTTGTTTTGGACAAAAACATATATGCTTATGAAAAAAAAATTTTCTTAATACGGACCAATAAAGAGTGATTTTGCATTACTATCCATTGTGACTTACTGACTTAGTCTGGGAGATATAGAGTGCTGAGGTTACTCACTAATTTTATCTATTATTACCTCTGAGCACCTATATACCAGTGAGCAGAGCTTCCTCTACAGTAGTTCTCCTGATTAGGCATGCCCTTACCTCATGAGCAGGGCATTGCAGCTTTGGTAGCAACCATTACGACATGGACTCTGCTGCTGTGGACCCGGGGAGAGTGAGTGCAGATTCATTGCACCCACACTCCTCACATGAAGGGTCCGCACTCCTAGAAAATGGGGGATACGTTCCCTGAGTGTCTCCCCCCCATATTCTAGACGGTCCAGAGTCGTCGTGGGACCCCTTTATTTTTTTTCTTACAATAAATTGGTGAAAGAGGAAATGTTTTGGGGACTGTTTTTTTCAAATAAATTTCTTTTGTCGATTTTTTGTTTTTGTTAGTACTGACAGTTTATGATGTTGGGTATCTAATAGACGCCATGACATCACAAACTGCTGGGCTTGATCTCAGGTGACTTTACAGCTAGTATCAACCCGATTTATTACCCCGTTTGCCACTGCACCAGGGCACGGGATGAGCTGGGGTGAAGCGCCAGGATTGGCGCATCTAGTGGATGCGCCACGTCTGGGGTGCCTGCGGCCTGCTATTTTTAGGCTGTGAAGGCCCAATAACTATGGACCTTCCCACCCTGAGAATACCAGACCACAGCTGTCTGCTTTACCTTGGCTGGTGATCCAATTTGGGGGGGACCCTACTTTTATTGTGTAATTATTAATATTTATAAAATAATTATAAAAAAGAGCCTGAGGGGACCTCCACATTGGATCCCCAACCACGGTAAAGCTGCCAGCTGTGGTTTTCAGGCTACAGCCGTCTGCTTTACCCTAGCTGGCTATCAAAAATGGGGGGACCCAACGTAATTTTTTTTTTTTAACTATTTTTTAAATAGAAAAAATTAATGGGCTTCCCTGTATTTTGATTGCCAACCAAGGTAACGGCAGGCAGATGGGGGTGGCAACCCATAGCTGTCTGCTTTATCTGCGCTGAGAATCAAAAATACCGCGGAGCGCTACGTCATTTTTTTAAAGATTTATTTTTACAGCACTGTGATGTCCAGCAATCAAAATACAGGGAAGCCCATTTTATTTTTAGTTATTTAAATAAATAATTAAAAAAAATATATATGGGCTCCCGCTGCATTTTTTGTATTGCTAGCTAAGGGTAATCCAAGCAGCTACTGGCTGCTAACCCCCCACTGCTTGGTGTTACCTTCACTGGCAATGGAAAATCCAGGGAAGCATTTTTTATTTTTTTTGCCAAAAAACTACAAAAAAAGGACGTGAGCTTCGCCATATTTTTGTATGCTAGCCAGGTATAGCAGGCAGGTGCTGGAAGAGTTGGATACAGCGCCAGAAGATGGCGCTTCTATGAAAATGCCATTTTCTGAGGTGGCTGCAGACTGCAATTCGCAGCAGTGGGGCCCAGAAAGCTCAGGCCAACCGGTGGTGCGGATTCCAATCCCCAGCTGCCTAGTTGCACCTGGCTGGACACAAAAATGGGGCAAAGCCTACGTCATTTGTTTTCTAATTATTTCATGAAATTCATGAAATAATAAAAAAAGGGCTTCCCTTTATTTTTGGTTCCCAGCCGGGTACAAATAGGCAACTGGGGGTTGGGGGCAGCCGTACCTGCCTGCTGTACCTGGCTAGCATACAAAAATATGGCGAAGCCCACATAATTTTTTCAGGGGGCAAAAAACTTCTGCATACAGTCCTGGATGGAGTATGCTGAGCCTTGTAGTTCTGCAGGTGCTGTCTGTCTGTATGGAGAAGAGCAGACAGCAGCTGCAGAACTACAAGGCTCAGCATACTCCATCCAGGACTGTATGCAGAAGTTTTTTGCCCACCAAAAAAATGACGTGGGCTTCGCCATATTTTTGTATGCTAGCCAGGTACAGCTGGCAGCCACGGGCTGCCTCCAACCCCCAGTTGCCTATTTGTACCCGGCTGGGAACCAAAAATATAGGGAAGCCCGTTTTTTTTAATTATTTCACTTATTTCATGAAATAATTAAAAAACAAATGACGTGGGCTTCGCCCTATTTTTGTGTCCAGCCGGGTACAACTAGGCAGCTGGGGATTGGAATCCGCAGCACAGGTTAGCCCGAGGTTTGTGGGCGCCTCTGCTGCGGATTTCAGTCCGCAGCCGTCCCAGAAAATGGCGCTCTCATAGAAGCGCCATCATCTGGCGCTGTATCCAACTCTTCCAACAGCCCTGGAGCCGGGTGGCTTGTTGGGTAATCATGAGTTAATACTGGCTTTGTTTTACCAGCCAGTATTAAGCCAGAGATTCTTAATGTCAGGCACGTTTGACCCGGCCATTAAGAATCTCCAATAAAGGGTTAAAAAAAAGACACCACACAGAGAAAAAATACTTTAATAGAAATAAATACACAGACACATTAGAGACTCCATCTTTATTACCCCTGTCAGCCCTCCACGATCCTGCTCTTCTGTCTTCTTTCTTTCTAGTGTAGTAGTAGTGACGATTGTAGTGAGGAAAAGATTCACCAGCTCATCACTTGGGGCTGGGGAACCTCCATCCTCACTACAATGCTCACTACAATCGGGAAGCAGCGTACAGCCTTCACTCCGTGAGTGATCAGTGCTGGCTGCTAGCGGTAACGCTGACAGACGCGTTACCATAGCAACGGTGCTCTCGGAGCCGCGGTTAGCGGTGACGTCACCGCTAACTGCGTTGCTATGGCAACGGTGATCTCCGTTAATGACCGGCTGTGTCAGCCGGTCCCTAACGGAACGGGGAGTCGACCGTGTGCTAGAGCATGTCGCCGGTACACGGCGATACACATATGTGCACCGTGTACCGGAGAGATGCACTCGCAGGTCCTACATGACGTGTCATAGTCATGTGACCAGTCTGTAGCCAATGAGATAATAGCCACGTGACTGGTCACATGGCTATTTTGACGTCACGATAGGTCCTGCTTCTCTGCTGGCAGTGCAGGTCACCGGGAGGATTCAGCGATCATCGGATGGAATAGCGGCAGGAGACAGAGTGCAGAAGGGATCGCGAGGACCGGTAAGTGTTATGGCAATGTTTATTAACTGTTTGTGTACATTTATAATGCATTTTTATGTGTTTGTGATTGCCTCCCATTATAGCCTATACGTTCGAGTTCGGTTCGTCGAACGTTCGACGAACTGAACTCGAACGGGACTTCCGTTCGGCGAACCGCCTCGAGCCGAACCGGGACCGGTTCGCTCATCTCTAGTTAAGATCTGGTGATTGACTTGGCAATTGCAGAATGTTCCACTTTTTTGCACTCATGAACTCATGGGTAGCTTTGGCTGTATGCTTGGGGTCATTGTCCATCTGTACTATGAAGCGCCGTCCGATCAACTTTGCGGCATTTGGCTGAATCTGGGCTGAAAGTATATCCCGGTACACTTCAGAATTCATCCGCTACTCTTGTCTGCTGTTATGTCATCAATAAACACAAGTGACCCAGTGCCATTGAAAGCCATGCATGCCCATGCCATCACGTTGCCTCCACCATGTTTTACAGAGGATGTGGTGTGCCTTGGATCATGTGCCGTTCCCTTTCTTCTCCAAACTTTTTTCTTCCCATCATTCTGGTACAGGTTGATCTTTGTCTCATCTGTCCATAAAATACTTTTCCAGAACTGAGCTGGCTTCATGAGGTGTTTTTCAGCAAATTTAACTCTGGCCTGTCTATTTTTGGAATTGATGAATGGTTTGCATCTAGATGTGAACCCTTTGTATTTACTTTCATGGAGTCTTCTCTTTACTGTTGACTTAGAGACAGATACACCTACTTCACTGAGAGTGTTCTGGACTTCAGTTGATGTTGTGAACGGGTTCTTCTTCACCAAAGAAAGTATGCGGTGATTATCCACCACTGTTGTCATCCGTGGACGCCCAGGCCTTTTTGAGTTCCCAAGCTCACCAGTCAATTCCTTTTTTCTCAGAATGTACCCGACTGTTGATTTTGCTACTCCAAGCATGTCTGCTATCTCTCTGATGGATTTTTTCTTTTTTTTCAGCCTCAGGATGTTCTGCTTCACCTCAATTGAGAGTTCCTTAGACCGCATGTTGTCTGGTCACAGCAACAGCTTCCAAATGCAAAACCACACACCTGTAATCAACCCCAGACCTTTTAACTACTTCATTGATTACAGGTTAACGAGGGAGACGCCTTCAGAGTTAATTGCAGCCCTTAGAGTCCCTTGTCCAATTACTTTTGGTCCCTTGAAAAAGAGGAGGCTATGCATTACAGAGCTATGATTCCTAAACCCTTTCTCCGATTTGGATGTGAAAACTCTCATATTGCAGCTGGGAGTGTGCACTTTCAGCCCATATTATATATATAATTGTATTTCTGAACATGTTTTTGTAAACAGCTAAAATAACAAAACTTGTGTCACTGTCCAAATATTTCTGGACCTAACTGTATCTTTTATATGTTACTGTTCCTGGCGTGTATGGTGTCCATGCCTTTGGCTTTTTAAGTGTTTTTAAATCGTGTTATTGTGTGCCCACTCTCCAAGAGCGGAGATATGTGTTTTCTTGTTTCTGCGTGTATCAATAAAATATTTATTCTTTATATATTGTTGTGGTGATCCCATGTTGGTATACCTTTTCTTCTCCTTTTCCCAGTATCTTAAAAGAGATGCAGTACTCTGTGGCGACTGAAGCCTCAGGGGCACCACACTATAATCATGACTTATCTGGATGCTGTGTATCCTGTTTACTAGTTTTTTTATGCAATATTTATCTGCTCGATGGATGACACCAACCAGATGTTGTCTGCGTTACTTGTCTGGATCGTGTATGACTTTATACAACCCTTTTAGCTATAATGCATGATTTCTCTGTACGATGCATTTACCTGGATGATGTATAAACTATTTAGGGGCTACCTTCAGTATTTATCTGGACACTGTATGATATTAAAATACCACTCCAGTGTTTTATTTTTTTCCAGCACTAGAGCAATATGTCCATGCTGGACATTGTTGGGCTATTATGCCCTGAGGCCACATATGAGTCCCCTGAGGAACCCTTGAACTATTGGTGAAGGTGGAAACGCGTCGGGAACGAGTGTCCCCCAGGATGTGAATTGGAGTCTGCTGTACATGGCCCTAAGCTAAATGATGCTGTTTACCTTTTTGCACGTACTTTGTGTTGTTTCACCTCCCACCTATTGTTATAAATTGATGTAAAGAGAAACAGTGGAGGGAGATTATGTAGGGCAAGCTGTCGTGGAACGGGGGTGCCATCTGAACCTAGGGCTTTAAAAGCTCCTTGGTAGGCAGGGAGAGGTATTTAAATAGGTTTTTGTCTATAGGGACTTTTCAGCCAGGTACTCTTTCTGTGCCCTTAGGATATACTCATATTATACACAGCACGATACACTTTACATAGTTGTTATTGGTCCATTGGGTATAATCGACTGTATGATGGTGCATTTACTCATTTTTTGGTTAATTTGGGGGATTTTAAGAATTATGTAATTGATGGTTTTAAAGGTTATAAATTTTGTTCACCTGTAAAAACAAGCACTAGAGTAGTACTTTAAATCTAAGTCCCCTGCTCCCTGTCTTATACTCATCCTCCAGCATTTCCATTCTTTTTCGGCACTGCTATGGTCCCGAGGTGCCATCTTGTGCCTGTAACGTCTGACTGGCTGGAAGTCAGGGGTTACCTCATGAGCACTCAATGTAACTCAATGAGACCCAGAACGAGGCTCTCATAGACTTTTATTGAGCTGTGACCTCAGGAACACTCCATGAAACACTGGAGCAGCTCGCAGGTCACAAACTGGAGAAGACCGATGGGAGCGATGTGGATAACAGATGGAGACACCAGAGGGCGAGTATAATGCAGAGTGTTTAGATTTAAAGCACTACTCTAGCGATTAAATAAAAAAAAAAATCTGGAGTGGTTCTTTAAGCATATGGATGCTATATGTACAGTATCTGGATGATGAGATACACTTTTCTAATGATTCTATACTCACTATTTGTCTGCACTATTGATCTGGATGTGCACATTATTTATAGTTATAAAACGTAACTTTTAATAAATATGCAGTAAAAAATTGACAAGGTCCCTTGGGACAAACATGCACACACGTGGTCAAAATTGTTGGTACCCCTCGTTTAATGAAAGAAAAATCCACAATGGTCACAGAAATAACTTAAATCTGACAAAAGTAATAATAAATAAAAAAAATCTATGAAAATGAACAAATGAAAGTCAGACATTGCTTTTCAGCTTCCACAGAATTAAAAAAAACTCATGAAATAGTCCTGGACAGAAATGATGGCGCCCTCCTCCTCCTCCTCGTCCTTAACTTAATATTTTGTTGCACAAGCTTTTGAGGCAATCACTGCAATCAAACTATTTCTGTAACTGTCAATGAGACTTCTGCACCTCTCGACAGGTATCTTCACTCACTCCTCAAGAGCAAACTGCTCCAGTTGTCTCGTGTTTGAAGGACGCCTTTTCCAGACGGCAGTTTTAGCTCTTTCCAAAGATGCTCAATAGGATTTAGGTCAAGGCCACTTCAGAATAGTCCAATGTTTTCCTCTCAGCCATTCTTGGGTGTTTTTAGCTGTATGTTTTGAGTCATTATCCTGTTGCAAGATCCATGACCTGCGACTGAGACCAAGCTGTTTACACTGGGCAGCATATTTCTCTCTAGTATCCCTTGATAGTCTTGAGATTTCATTGTACCCTGCACAGATTCAAGACACCATGTGCCAGATGCAGCAAAGAAGCCCCAGAACATAACAGAGCCTCCTCCATGTTTCACAGTAAGGACAGTGTTCTTTTATTGATATGCTTCATTTTTCCATCTGTGAACATAGAACTGATGTGCCTTGCCGAAAAGTTCAATTTTTGTCTCATCTGTCTATAGGACATTCTGCCAGAAGCTTTGTGGCTTGTCAACATGTAGTTTGGCAAATTCTAGTCTGCCTTTTTTGTGATTTTTTTTTTCAACAATGGTATCCTCCTTGGTCATCTCCCATGAAGTCCACTTTGGCTCAAACAACAATGGATGGTGCGATCTGGCACTAATGTTCCTTGAGCTTGAAGTTCACCTTTAATCTCTTTAGAAGTTTTTCTGGGCACATTTGTTACCATTCGTATTATCCGTCTCTTTGATTTGTCATCAATTTTTCCTCCTGCAGCTGTGACGCCCTGGGCAAGCCAGGGGTCACAGGTCATCACACCACCACACCCTACACCCCAGTTAGGAACACCAAGGCTACCAAAATCCTTGTTGCCTTCCTCCAGGGGCTGATGTTCACACCAGGGGGTGGGCCAGGCGGTTGGCTCCGCCCACCGAGGAGTTCACAGCCCTGGAGGTGGGAGGAACCAGGAGATAGAGTTTGGACAGAAGGAGAGAGGAAGCAAGATGAGTTGAGTTTAGTTAGGGAGGTGAAGGAGTAAACAGTGAAGTTAAGTGAGGGAAGTGAAAGTGAGAGGAAGCAAGTTAGAGTTTGGAGGGAGAAGTGGAAAGTGAAGTGAAGTGGAAGAAAGTAGTAGTAAAGCTAAAGAGAAAAGCTGAAGTGCCAGTAGTAAAGCCTGAAGTTGGTCCGGCTGTGTGCCCGGACAGTGACAGCAAGGTCAGCAGACGGCGGTGAGAGTCCGCAGGGGAGACTGCTCGGAGGTTGCTGGAAGGACCACGGACGGGTAGTGGCCCGACGGTCTGGAGCAGTATACGAAGAACAGTCAGCACCAGGGCAGGGGCCTCTCGGACCCCGGCAAGGCTAGGAGTCGCCATAATTTGCCAAATCCGTCAGTGAAGGGGACGTCTGTCTCCAAACAACCAAGTCCCGATTGAAAGCAACAGTCCGACCGTAACGGAGAGACACCGCCACGGCCAGGGCACCAGTTTCTCAGGGCCAGCGCCTGCGGGCAAAGTAGGGCTCCTCCGGCCTATATCCAAGCCGGGGAGCGGGTTACCGGTGGGAACCCATCGCTACCAACACAGAAACATTAGGTGCAGGAAAAGGGACATCACCGTCACCTACTGGGAAAAGCAAGTGCAGCCGTCCGTGGGAACCGTCTTTCCAGCCGTGTGTTTTACCGAGAACTGTGTCATCGTCTCAGGCTGAGTGAGTACCACAGTGCCGCAAGGCACAGCGCTGCCCCCGCGTCCCTGCGCCCACCAAGCCCTGCATCTCCCACCTCATCACTGGGCCCCAGGATCACCAACCCCTACCCACGGAGGGGCAACATAACAACTGGCTGCTCCATACCATCCCTCCCGGGATCCCCATACAGAGCAGCGGTGGTGTCAACAAATCACCACAACCGTGGGTGGCGTCACGGACAATAAACAATCCCCACACCCAACAACCCCCCTTTCACTCACGGGCGAGGAGCGCCGCTCGAGTCCCCGGGATCCGGCCCATCGCTCGAGTCACCGAGCAGCGGCAGCAGCAGGCCGCAGCAGCCGCAGCGGCAGCTGGACCCGAGCAGCAGTAGGGAGAGCGCGGCATCCCCTCCTCCGCCCGCAACACGGCCACGTCCAGGGAGGTTGGCTACCAGGGGCGGACTGGGGTGTCTGGGGCCCACCAGGGGAATTGACTCCAGGGGCCCACCCTACAGCTAAATATAAACACCCATTAGCGTTATCCCCGTTATTGTGTCGCTTTGACTGTATACATAGGCGGCTCCTGCACATCTATATTGTGCACCATAACTGGGATGTACAATTATAGTAGTTTGCAGTAATGGGGTCTTTGGTGAAAACAAGTTATCACCCATCCACCGGGTAGGTTGGTGATAACTTATTGATCGGTGGAACCAGACCAGTGGAGACCGCACCGATAGGAAGATTGGGGAACTTTTTGCAGTGGCAGGTGGAGTGTGTGACCGCAGATCCATTCATCCTCTGTGGGGTGGGATGTGTGACCGCAGCTCCATTTATTCTCTGTGGGGTGGGATGTGTGACCGCAGCTCCATTCATCCTCTGTGGGGTGGGGTGTGTGATCGCAGCTCCATTCATCCTCTGTGGGGTGGGATGTGTGACCGCAGCTCCATTTATCCTCTGTGGGGTGGGATGTGTGACCGCAGCTCCATTCACCCTCTGTGGAGCAGTCAGATTAAAACAAGCCCAGCGCTCACAGCCACTGAGGGAATGAATGGATCAGGGGTCGAGTCGGACACGAGCTCCAGTGTAATGGGGGATAAAAGTTGCACGATCGGTGCAGGTCCCAGCAATCAGACCCCACTGATGAATAAGTTATCACTTATCCTTAGGCCACGTTCACACTTTCAGTATTTGGTCAGTATCTTACATCAGTATTTGTAGCCAAATCCAGGAGTGGGTGATAAATACAGAAGTGGTGCCCGTGTTTCTATTACACTTTCTCTGATTTTACCGCTCCTGGTTTTGGCTTCAAATACTGAGGTAAAAAACTCACTGAATACTCAACATGTGCACGTGGCCTTAGTAAAGGAGATTACTTGTTTTCACTGGAGAACCATTGTAAGTGCATATTTACTGCAGTGTAATAGTCACAGGATAGGGAGGGGTTAAATGTTTAAGTATTTAATTTCTACTGGAAATAATCTCCCCTTTATAGAGTGAAAAAGTAACCCCCATACACAACACAATCCACTATACCAAAACCAATAATACCATATACAAAGGGAAAATACCGCCACACCGTGACCAGACAAGATATTACCACCACATAGTGACCGAATACAACCAGATATAAGGAGAAATACCATCACACCGTGACCAGACAACATATTACCACCAAACAGTGACCAAATACAGCCACATACAAGGGAGAAATACCTCCACACCGTGACCAGACCACAAAGTGACCGAATAATACCACATACAAGGGAGAAATACCGCGACACTATGACCAGATAACATACTACCAACACATAGTGATCAAAAGCAACCACATACCAGAGAGTAATACCACCACATCATAATTAGACCACACAGTAACCGAATATTACCACATACAAGGGAGAAATACCGCAACATTATAACAACACCACATAATGACCGATTATAACTACATACAAGAAAGTATTACCGCCACACCATAATCAGACCACATAGTGAGCGAATACAACCGCATACAAGGGAGAAATACCGTGGCACTATTACCACACCACATAATGACCAAATAATACCACAAACAAGACAAATATCAGTACAACATGACCAGACGACATATTACTACCACACAAGGACATATAATACTATAATAATGATCATGAATAAAAACTACAATGCTAATACACTAATATTATCATCAGTGCCATAATGCACATGAGCTCTGTATATAGTGTATAGGTAATACAGTGCTCACCAGTGACATACACAGGAGCTCTGTATACAGTGTACAGTATAGTGTGTGTGTATATGTTACACACTACCAGTGACATCTCTAGCTGACTTTATTCATCTTCACATTTTTTCTTCATCCGGCGCTGACCGCCATCACTTCTTCCTGCCATGATGTGACTCTGCAGAAAATAACAGTCACTCCCAGAGCACATTCCTCACTATTTCCCCAATTTCTACACCACGTCAGACTCTTGTTCCCCCATTGGAGACAGTATCCTCAAAATTAACTTATTTCATCAGTAATAATGTCCCCTAATTTGCCGCTACAGTAATTATGCCCCACGTGCCACCATTAACTAATAATGTATGTCCCTCATTCTGGCCCCTTTTATTTAATAATATCTGGGGGAACAAGTGGAATCAGAAGGGGCTGTTAATTGCTTCCTGCACAAAATATCCCCCACACACTGCTCCTCTCCAAGATAGCCCCACAAAGTGACCCTTTCCAAAATGTCCCCCAAACATTTGCCCTTTCTATATCTCCCCCAACTACATCCCTGTATAAATTCCCCCCCTCATCTTTATACTATGCTGCCTTCCACAATCTTTGATGCCTCATAATGTCCCCCATTGCCCTATAATGTCCCTATTTCTTTCATAATGTCCCCCACTTCCCTATACTGTCCCCCACTGCCCTATAGTGTCCCCCACTGCCCTATAGTGTCCCCCACTGCCCTACAGTGTCCCCACTGCCCTATAATGTTTCCCACTGCCCTATAATGTTTCCCACTGCCCTAGAATGTTTCCCACTGCCCTATAATGTTTCCCACTGCCCTATTATGTACCCCACTGCCCTATTATGTCCCCCACTGCCCTATTATGTCCCCCACTGCCCTATTATGTCCCCCAGTGCCCCATAATATGCTCCATAAAGTCCACCACCGCTTCTTAATGCCCCTTGTAAAATAACACTGCTCCTCCCCCACCCGCAGCCCCTCATATAAAATACATCTTCGGCTCCTCTGGAGCGCTTACCTGTGCGTCCCCCTCTTCATCCCTGCAGCTGCGGCCCGGTGATGATAATGTCAGTGCAGGACTGAGGCGCGCTCCTCTGCCTCAGTCCTGTCGCGTCCTCCTCTTCTGCAGCCCCGGCCCTTGTGATGATGTCCCGTCATGGTGCGGGGCTGAGCAGCGCTGCTCTGCCTCCTGTCACCGGCCGCACTGTACAAATGTATGCGTGCCTGAAAGACACGCATACATCTGAATACCGGTGCGGATGGAGGAGCGGCAGATGGGAGAGGGCAGCGGCGGATGGAGGAGCAGCGGAGGATGGGAGAGGGCAGCGGCGGATGAAGGAGCGGCGGAGGATGGAAGAGGGCGCAGCGGATGGGGGAGCGGTGGATGCAGGAGCGGCGGAGGATGGGAGAGGGCGCAACAGATGGGAGAGGGCAGAGGTAGATGGAGGAGCAGCGGAGGATGGGAGAGGGTGCAACGGATGCAGGTGCGGCGGAGGAAGGGGGAAGTGAGATTGGGGATAGCTACCTTACGGGATGGATCTAGGCTGCAGGATCACAGCAGATGGAGGAGGCAGCAGATGGAGGAGGGTGAGAGTGGGCAGCAGATAAAGAGGATGGGACAGAGTGGGCAGCAGGTCGGAGGGGGGACAGCGGCAGATGGGGGAGAGTGGTGGCGAATGTAGGGGGGGCAGCAGATAGTAGAGGATGGCGGCTGAAAGGCGGCGGCAGAAAGGGGGCAGTGGCGGCGGCGGCAGAAAGGGGGCAGTAGCGGCGGCGGCAGAAAGAGGGCAGTGGCGGCGGCAGAAAGAGGGCAGTGGCGGCGGTGGCAGCAAGAGGGCAGTGGCGGCGGCGGCGGCAGAAAGAGGGCAGTGGCGGTGGTGGCAGAAAGAGGGCAGTGGCGGTGGCAGAAAGAGGGCAGTGGCGGCGGCAGCAGAAAGAGGGCAGTGGCGGCGGCAGAAAGAGGGCAGTGGCGGCGGCAGAAAGAGGGCAGTGGCGGCGGCGGCAGAAAGAGGGCAGTGGCGGCGGCAGAAAGAGGGGGGGGCGGCGGCTATAACTTACTGATGGAGCAAGCACAGTGATCGCTTTCCTCAGCTGCCTTCCACGGACGGAGTGAAGGTGAGGGGAGCGGTCACCGGCCCCAGATCCACGGTGATTGGAGAGATCGGTCACAAGGCCGGTCTCTCCAATCAGAGCAGGGGGAGGGTGAAACAGAGGTCACCCAGCTCCAGCCAATGATTGGTGCTATAGCTGCGCTGATCATGGCTGGATTTCAATGTTTCAGCCATTTTCAATGGCTAAACATTACAGTGGCTGTGATTGGCTGACGAACGCCGTTCAGCCAATCACAGCCTCCGTAGGTCCGGGGAGGAGGCACCACCCCTCCTGAGGTTCCCTCCTCCCCGAATCTAAGGTTTTTGCAAACCCATAGCAGCCACCGGGGCTCCGGGACCGCGATTTCACAATGACGCACTGGGTACGCCATGGGTCCTTAAGTACCAGGGAACCATGACGTACCCAGTACATCATGGTTACCAACATAATATTAATACAGAGAATCGGATCGCAGGAGCCGTTTATTGCCGGTTCGAGGAAATGGCTGCCATTTTAACAACCGGTTCTCCCGAACCGGACAGAACCGGCTGAATCCCACCCCTGGATGGGATGGTGGAGACGGCTGGAGCACTATCCGGGGACCCCTGGCCTGGGGCTGGCCCCAGGCAGGTGACTGGTAAGATAAAAAGCCCCCCGGCACCCCTCCCCGGGGCCCCCGCACCCCTTCCCGGGGCCCCTGTTTGCTCCCCTGTGCCCCCACTCGCTCCCCTGGGCCCCAGCCTGCTCCCCTGGGCCCCTGTTCACTCCCCTGGGCCCCAGCGCCCCCTCCCCCCGGGGCCCCTTCCTGCTCCCCTGTTCACTCCCCTGTGCCCCCGATCGCTCCCCTGGGCCCCAGCGCCCCCTCCCCCCGGGGCTCCTGCCTGCTCCCCTGGGCCCCCGCTCGCTCCCCCTCCGTCCGTCTTCCACAGCGTGATGCTGCCAGCACCTGCACAGGAAGTAAGCAGTCATCGCTCTGAGACTGCCTCCTTCTGCAGTGTCGCTGCACAGAGAAGTCAGAGCGACAGTGACAGCAGGCAGAGCAGAGAGATCACTCTCCCTGCTTGCTGCTGCAGAGGGAATGGGATTGTCACTAATCATATCGGCAATGTGCCGATATGATTAGTGAAATTACCGGCCGGGGGGGCCTCTCACACATATCCTAGGGGCCCAGGGGGTATAGGGGGGCGGGGCCTAAGGGGCGTGGCCATCAATAGCAGGGGCCCACCGGGGGTTCTCCCGACCTCCTGGTGGGCCAGTCCGCCCCTGTTGGCTACAGTCCTATGGATCTTAAATTTCTGCATAATATGTGCAGCTGTAGTCACAGGAACATCAAGTCTTTTAACCTTTACCTTTAACATTCTTGTCTATAAATTTTCTTTCTAATCTCCTGAGACAACTCTTTCCTTTGCTTCTTCTGGTTCATGTTGAGTGTGGTACACACCATGTCACCAAACAGCACAGTGAGTATCTGTAGCCCTATATACAGGCCCACTGACTGATTACAAGATTGTAGTCAGCTGTGATGCTAATTAGTGGACATACCTTGATTTAAAATGTCCCTTTTGTCAGATTATTTTCAGGGGTACCATCATTTCTGTCCAGGCCTATTTCATGAGTTTTATTTTTCAATAAATTCTGTGGAAGCATGGTTGAAAAGCAATGTCTGACTTTCATTTGTTCATTTTCATAGATTTTTTTATTTATTATTACTTTTGTCAGATTGAGGTTATTTCTGTGACCATTGTGGGTTTTTCTTTCATTAAACGAGGGGTACCAACAATTTCGACCACGTGTGTAACTATAAGCTATTGCGGTGGTAAATATTACCGATATACTTGTGTCAGACAATGGTCAATAACACCACATGGCATCATACGTGTTGACGCACCCAGGATGCCACTAATAATGATGCTCCAAAAAAACACAATAAACAAATAAAACATACAGTAAACAAAAAAAGTGTGTTTTTTTCTTCTTTCAAGGAGAATGGACAGTGGTCTTTCTACCAAAAAAACAAAAAAGAAAAACACAATATACGCAAACATAAAAAGATTCACAATGACAATGGTCAGCATGTAATAAGCGGATTGAATATATAGATAATGGAATGGTCTCACCAGCTCCAAGAAGAGACTGGGTGCAGAATATGTCCAACCAAGACAGGGTCCACAGACATCGGTCCAACTGCTCTGAAAACTCCTGAGGAAACTAACATCTATGCTGCTACCCTCAGATTCCCGTCCTTACAAGGACATACCACAGCTAGCTATGCTAGACTGGACCCGGACAATGACCCTTCTTACATTCCAACGCGTTTCGTCACATTGACTCTTCAGGGAACACACTCATCTATGGGAAAGATCGTCCAACCCAGATAACACAAAGCCATACTGTTATATCTTAATCATTTGCTTTTTCCCTATGATTTTTGAATGATCTATGTGACTTATATCTTGATATATGTGCTGTTTAAACTAATTTAGTTATAAAACGTGCATTATTTATCTGGACATTGTGTTGTTTTTTTTTTATATGTAACAAGGTAAAATATATCTGTACTAAAGTCAAAACCTTCCTTTCTTAACATGCCAGTAAATGATACCGTTTCACACAGCCTCACACACAGGTAGAGGGGAAGTTCCTTAGGTGGGGGCACGTGCAGGAGGAAGTTACAAAAGGGACAGTGGTTTCAGTTTACTTCAGAATGCTGGAGGACGTGAGAGAGAGTGGATGCATGGTGTGCAGCTCCCTGGGGAGAGCTCTCTCTCTCTGTCAGGGAACAGAGAAGAGTAGAGAGGGGTGCTCAATGCCGCGCCAATGATCACTGTTCAGATGTCAGATTAATGTATCTTTATTATTTGCACAGGTCTACGCGTTTCAGGAGACTCGGCTCCCTTCCTCAGGACCGTCGGGCACAAAGAAAACCATCAAATCCCTTCTCTCTGTCAGGGAGGCAGAGCAGAGGAACCATCAAGTCCAGACCGGTTCATACACCCTTTCCTTACTTGGGACGGGGCAAGTGGATTGCTGAGGAACCCTAAGCTGAGAGAGTGGACAGCGCCAGTTAGGAGGCTCCAGGTCCATTAGCCAGCAGAGACCTGGAATGGAAGAGGTGGCTAGCCAGGATGAAGTACAGAGCCCTGCAGCTTCGGGTGGCAGAGTGATGGGCCCCAAGAGCTTCAGATACAAGGAGGGGATCACCACACAAGAGCACAGGGGGAGGAATCCCACAGGCTGCTCTACAGGACTTAACCTCTGCCCTGCCTGGGAACGAACGGAGTCATTGCAGAATATGAAGGAACTGTGAGTAAACAAAGTCTGAAACCAGCAACCCAGTGACTCTGACTCTGTTTGTCATCGCCTTGAGATCTGGCGATTCCTAGTTCCCCGTTCTCCTTCCTGGGGGCCTCTCCGCCTGTGGGGAGTGATATCATCCCGTCTGCACCACAACATCTCTCCCGATGAGGTACCATGCAGCGGCGGCCTTATCCCTGGCCGCACACCACAGGTGGCATAGTCGACATCATCCGTTCCACTACTGGAGGTGAAAAGGTCAGAGGAAGGGTCCGCAGCGGAGGAGGTCGGGACCCCAGTCACCACCGTAACCGGTGACTACCTCTCCAGGAACAATCTTTGCTAGCCTCCCTTTACTTTGCACCACGGGGCCACGGAACTGGGTCAGGCCACGACTTCTACAAACCACTGGCCCGGTGACGGGTATACAAGGTATGGATTAAAGCTCCTATCCTCCGTGGGGTGTCACATTCTATTTTTAAGCCTGGGAATAATACAAAAAGATCATATGAAGGGGTTCATGGGAATTATGGTACACTTTACTATTTGATTACATAGCGAAATGCAGGAAATAATAGATTATATTAATGGCAGTAAGTGATATATTTCCTCATTACTTACCAACCAGATCAGGAGCTAAGAAGAAAAGAAAACAATATAAAAGCCTAATTCTTTTGTACAGTTTGTGTCATATTAAGCAATAATGGCTGGCATTCAACAAAGCTTTTTTCTATCCTAAGGCTATGTGCCCACGGGACTCTGTACCCGCAGGTACGTCCGCAGGTTTCCCGCAGCTGATCCCCGGAATCCGCAGCTATATATAGCGGGATTCCAGTGAAATAGCTGCGGTAAACCTGCGGACATTCATGCGACTTACCTGCGGAAGTCCCGGCCTCTATCTCCATAGTAGAGAGGCGGGATTTCCGCAGATAATTCCGCAGGAATAATTGACATGCAGTTACGTGCGGCTGCGGGACATCCGCAGCATGTTCCGCAGCCACACATACTGCAGCATGGACACAGACACTCCCCATGTCTCATAGGATAAATGGAGAGTGTCTGTACTTGCTAAAACCTGCGGATTTATCTAGAAAATCCAGATAAATCCGCAGGTTTTCCGAGGCAAAATCCGCGGGTACAGAGTCCTGTGGGCACATAGCCGAACAGTAAGATTGTTAAGACTGAACGTTATGCATGAAGTTATTTATAATGAAATTATTAAGACAGATGGATCAGTTATGTGCCATGCTCCAAAATGCAGTTTGTAGTTCAGTCTTGCTTAGTGATGCTTCACAAGGCCAAGCCTTAAGGCCCCGTTATACGCAATGACAGATCTAACGATATATTGCCAGGGTCACGAATTCCGTGACGCACATCCGGCATCGTTAGCGACGTCGTTGCATGTGACAGCAAGGAACGACCGTTAACAATGGAAAATACTCACCTTATCATCCATCGTTGACACGTCGTTCCTTTTTAAATAATTGTTGATTGTTGAGCACACAGGTTGTTCGTCGTTCCAGAGGTAGTACACATCGCTATGTGTGACACCTCGGGAATGACAAACTGCAGCTTACCTGAGGCCGCCGTCAATGCGGAAGGAAGGAGATGGGTGGAATGTTACGTCCCGCTCATCTCCGCCCCACCACTTCTATTGGGCGGCCGCTTACTGACGCCGCTGTGACACCGCACAAACCACCCCCTTAGAAAGGAGGCGATTCGCTGGCAACAGCGACATCGCTAGGCAGGTAGGTCCGTGTGACGGCTCCAAATGATTTTGTGTGCCACGGGCAGCGATTTACCCGTGACGCACAGACGATGGGGGCGGGTTCTTTCACCAGCGATAAAGCTAGCGATATCGCTGCGTGTAACACCCCCTTTAGGTTAGGTGCAAACAATCGTATTTCGGTCTGAACCAATGTTAGTCTATGGGGCCATGCAAATGCAAGTCAGTGAGTGTGTGGAAAACACTGAACTGTGCTCGGGTGACAGCTGAGTGTAGTCCGATGTCCACAGACTGATACAATGGAGAAGATGGAGACATTTTTTTTTCTCTATCTTCTCCTCATCCAATAGAATTGGATCATATGCTGACACTCTCATCAAACTCGGATCAATGTTTGATCAAAGTGTCATTTGCATATTCCAAATGATTCTCTTGGATGAAAGAATCTACGTTCATCTGCACCATCATTAGGCTATTGTCATGCGGTGTTCAGTTCCACATTCACAGGGTGCCGCTACGGTGTCGGACTCTGTTTACATTGTAGCATCTGACAGGCAACCTGAGGTCTCCTATTTATTCAGTCTGAGTTGGACGTTGGTTGATTCATTTCCGTTGGACCCCAACCCTACAGGAGTTAATTCTTGTGGATTTGTGTGGGGCTCCTAGCAGCAGGTTGTGCGTATCACACTGCAGCGTAAATGCATGCGTCCTGCGTCCCCTGCACAATCTATGTAGATTGTGCATGAGACATGTGCCAGATGCTTTTATGAACGCAGCGATTTGGAAGCTAAAAATTTGACCCAAATCCGTGCGTTCATAAAATCAGCATGTCAATTATTCCGTGAGCTATGAATGCAGCTCCCACTCTGTCTATGGTGGGGGCAGCAGCCAGAGCGCATGAAATCGTTTTTTTTCTACCAAAAACTGCATCCGTTATGCAGTGTTTCTGCAGCGATTTGAAACGCACATGTCGCGGGCGGGGAGGAGGGTGTCGGCACACCGCGCTCACCCCTTCTGCTCGGGTCCGGCAGCTGCTCAGTGGTGGCTCGAGCTGTGGGCCGGATCCCAGGGTTTCTCGAGCGACACTCCTCGCCCGTAAGTGAAAGGGGAATTGTGGTTGGGTGTGGGAATTGTTATAGTTCGTGACGCCACCCACGGTTGTGGTGATTGCACCACCGCTGCTCTGGATGGGGATCCCGGGGATGGTGATGGGGAGCAGCCAGGTGTTGTGTTGCCCCTCCGTGGGTAGGGGTTGGTGATCCCGGGGCCCGGTGATGGTTTGTGAGGTGCAGGGCCTGGTGGGAGCAGGGACGCGGGGGCAGCGCTGTGCCTTGCGGCACTGTAGTACTCACTCAGCCTGAGACACGGACACAGTTTGTACGGTAAACCAAACGGCTGGTAGGACGGTCCCACAGACGGCTGCACCTGCACTCCCGGTAGGTGACTGTGATGTCCCTCTTCCTTGCACCTATGTTTGACTGGTGGTAGCGGTGGATTCCCTCCGGTTACCCGCTCCCCGACTGCAATCTGGGCCGGAGGAGCTCTACACTTTGCCCGCAGGCGTTGGCCCTGAGAAACTGGTGCCTTGGCGGTGGCGGTGTCTCTCTGCTCCAGGTTGGGCTGTTGCCTTCAATCGGGACTTGGTTGCTGGGGGATCTACGTCCCCTTCACTGACGGATTTGGCAAATTTGGCGACTCCAAGCCTTGCCGGGGTCCGAGAGGCCCCTGCCCTGGTGCTGACTGTCCTTCGGAACACTGCTCCAGACCACCGGGCACACAGCCAACGGGGTCCTTCCAGGAACTTCCAAACGGTCCCCCTCCAGACAGTCACCGCCGTCGCTGACCTTGCTGTTCTGGCCCTCCACAAAGCTGGGCCCTCAGGCTTTGCACACTCTCTGCTCTGTCACCACTTCTTGCTCTCCTCCTTTTCCACTTTTCTTCTCTGCTCCTCACTCAACTCCGTTGTTTACTCTTGCCCTCCCCGGGCTAATCTTCCTGGTTTCTCCCGCCTCCAGAACTGTGATCTCCTTGGTGGGCGGAGCCAACCGCCTGGCCCACCCCCTGGTGTGAATCATCAGCCTCTGGAGGAAGGCAACAAGGATTTCTGGTTAGCTGTGATGTGCCTACCTGGAGTGTGGGGTGTGGTGGTGTTGTGACCTGTGACCCCTGGCTTGCCCAGGGCGACACACATGTGCTGTCAAATCGCTGCAGAATATTCAGCAGGTACGTGCGCATGAGCCCTAAGGTATGGAAGCCTGTGGTTCTGAGCCAATAATAGTTCAGCATTGCTGTAGCGATACTGGTCCCATTGTAGTGATCCAGAGCGTGGTAATCTGTTGTGTGCTTTTGTGGAAATTTCCCTGTTGTTAGTTTATTTCCTCCCTGCGTATAATTTCTTCCTGGGCACATATTGTCTCTTCCCTGTCTGATTGCAGTGTGCATGTGTTTTGGTTTTTCCCCTGTATATGGTATTTGTGGGGTTTGCTTCTCCGGTCCCGTCCCTCTCCTAGGGTGGGGGAGAGGGGCTAATAGTTCTGGGTTCAGACAGAAGCTGGGTCATGCTGGCGGTCCAGACCTCGATAACAACAAGCCTACCTCTGGGATAAGGGAGAGCACAGGGTCCTCAGTGTGAGGGCCAATTTAGAGGTCCCTGCTCCAGTTACCCCTACACTCCCGTGATAGCTATGCTCACATGATGAGCTTTTGGTGAGTTTTTGATGTTACAGAATTTCTGCACCATTTCTGTACCTATTATATAAATTAGGTTACGTGCATTTTTTCATTGTATTTTTAATGCGTTTTCTATATGATTTTTTTATTGTATTTTTGAAGCTGAGTTTTTTTGTCTCTGCAGTGTGAGCTTCAGCTCAATGATATTAGTGCGCAAAGCTGCCCCCATGCACGATTTTTGTAGAGCGCTGGCAATGATGTCGGCTTTTGTAAATCATGTTCTCATGCCAATAGAGGAGTGATAACCTGCTAGGTGGGGCCGACTAGTCTGGGGAAACTGACGCCTCATCAACTAGTCAGTGTTCATTCGCATATCATAAACGGACTTTAGAAATACTTTTTATAAAGATTTGTTTATTTGTCCAATGTAATAAATGGACTGTTAGGCAGGCAATTTAGATAAGTAGATAGAACTGCTGGTGATTCTCGAGGCACGGGGGACTTGTCAGGTTCCCTTTAAGAACCAGAACCCATATAAACTCTACTGTTATGTTCTACACTGTTTGGGACTGTCACATACTTTGTTTCCTGCTAGGGGTATTCCCATTTCAAAAATGTATTACATATCCATAAGGAAACGCAATAAATATATGGTATTTGCAGGTCTCATCATGGGAAAATGGGCGCTAGTGTCAGTGGAGTGGTGGCCGTTTATCGTCTTCATTCATTTGTATGGGAATAGACTGAAAGAGTGTGCAAAGTCCTAGAACAATATTACTGGTGTACAGTTATTCGTGACAGCCGGTCTTCACTTCTGCATGCTGGCAAGATGATGTCAGCCACAGAAGTCAAGATGGATGTCATGGAGGTCTGGATGCCTCACTAACCAGAACAGTATGAATCAAATTGCTCATCACTAACTGCAGGACACTGCTGCCAAAACGACTGATGAAGAGACGGCATGTGACCAGTACTGTGAGTGTGGGTGTGACGCCCTGGCAAAACCAGGTAGTCACAGTTAGGCCCCCGCATTACACCGTTGCCTCACTAGGAAACACACAGCCAACCAAAAGCCCTAGTCACCCCCCCCTTAGGGAAAGATAGACACACCAGTGGGCATGACCAGGCGGTTTGGACACGCCCACCCAGGGCTCCAGACAGCCCGGGGCGGGAAAACAGCATATCAGTTTAGAAAGAGTCTGAAGTTCAGTTTGGAGAGGAGTGTGGGCTGGATCTAAGTATAGCTCCAGCAGGAGAGTTCAAGTTGAACGGTACCAGGGTAGGAGCCCTGGTGCCACTGGCTAGGAGGCAGACGGTGGTCTCCGTCAGCAGGAGACGGGAAGACGGCTCGGCAGAACCGAGGTGGACCAGGACAGGGTTGTAGCCAGCTGGTACCGACACGGGGAACCGACCCGGAAACCGTAGCACAAAGGGGGTACTCAGACCCTGAAGCCAGGACCAGAACCAAGCGGAACTGGTTAATTAACCGCCAGGGCCCATAGATCACATGGGCCAGCGTCTGCGGGCACGGCTTCTTAGGCCACATCCAGCCGGGAGCGGACTCCTCAGTTTCACACTAGGAAAGTCCACCTTACACAAAGCAGTGCAGGAAAAGGATAGAGACCACCAGCCGGGTGGGGGACCAGAATATAAAAGAGAGATAACCCCGGCACACTACTACTCCCAAAAAAAGAGAGACTTGTGTTGATATAATGCTGAATTTTATTTTGATTCAAGTAGTTGAAAAAAGTGCATACATGATTCGTCCACAATAAGTCGACGTTTCGGCAGTATGCCTTCGTCAGACTGGACTTTTTTATCAAAAATGGTATATTGGAGAAAAATCAATAATGGGTAAATCCTATCGCATAAGTGGCTTGAAAAGCTATTGGCTACACGTGGTGACGTACTGGGGTGCGTTATGCACTCAATCCTTTATGGGTCGTTCCCGCAGTGGAATTGCGCCACTTTAGTCTATGCTATGGACTGTGTAGCAATATTAAATGGCAAAAATAAACCTCAGCGAAATTGACCAGCGAAATCCTGCAGGTAGCACTAAGATGGGATGATTGTTTAGTCACATGGGTCTAATTATGTGCAGGTTTGTGCCTGAATCGCTCAGTAGATAACGGTCTGTATGTATATCGCCGGTAGGACCGGAAGGGTAAATGACCGAATTCCTAAGCTGCCTCGGGACGTGTGGGCTGGTGTGAGGATCCTGCAGACATTCTTAGTGCTACCTGCAGGATTTCGCTGGTCAATTTCGCTGAGGTTTATTTTTGCCATTTAATATTGCTACACAGTCCATAGCATAGACTAAAGTGGCGCAATTCCACTGCGGGAACGACCCATAAAGGATTGAGTGCATAACGCACCCCAGTACGTCACCACGTGTAGCCAATAGCTTTTCAAGCCACTTATGCGATAGGATTTACCCATTATTGATTTTTCTCCAATATACCATTTTTGATAAAAAAAAGTCCAGTCTGACGAAGGCATACTGCCGAAACGTCGACTTATTGTGGACGAATCATGTATGCACTTTTTTCAACTACTTGAATCAAAATAAAATTCAGCATTATATCAACACAAGTCTCTCTTTTTTTGGGAGTAGTAGTGTGCCGGGGTTATCTCTCTTTTGGTTGTCGTTTTTATTCCCGTGCACCTACCTAACCAGTGACGCAGGGCTTCCCTTCTTCTGGGGACCAGAATGTAACCGGCCACGGCACCGGCCACCATCACCTTGGTTTACCGGAGACTTGTGTGTTTTACTAACAGTGAGTACACCAACACCCCCTGCGGTCACCAGCCCCTGCACTGAGCCACCGGGTCCCGGGGCCACCATCCCTGCCCACGGAGGGGTTAACAACTTGCTGCACAACATCCCCAGGGTGCCCCCATAACAGCAGCGGTGGTGTCCCACCTCACCACACAACGTGGGTTGCGTCACACACTTACTACGGCCTAGCCCGTACATCTATGTCCCCCCATTTATTCGGCGTGACCCTCGAGTCACCACCCCTGAAGACCCGGATCTGAGCAGCGCCGGCTGCTGGCATGGGGGCGGCACACCCCAAAACTTGGCTTCACGAACAGGATACTTACCCATCCACTTACCTTGTGGAAGTGTGGCTTGTATTGGACAGTCAGCGGTGATCCGTTGCCAAATTTTCAGAAGTCGCCATTTTGCCGCCATTTTGGGTGCGAAAACTACAACCCAGCGTCTTCTTCCCCGAGAAAAGGGCACGAGAGCCGAAGCCCCACCCCCTGGGAACGCGTACGGAAGGCGAGCCCGGAAGTCGCAAAACTAAACTAACAGGCCGCAGAAAGGAGTGCCAGCAAAAGACCAAGGGGGGGCGGGTGAAGATTCTGCAACATGTGACCGAGCAGATAAAGGGCAGGGACCCCAGGACCCTGCCACTCTTCTTGTTCCTGGATACCACCAACCGTGCAGCATGGCCGACCTGTCTGGCAAGCCTGCAGTGCAGGAGCCCGTGCCCTGAACAGCCGACCGGGTAGAAGCCCAGACGGAGCGAATGTGCCGCCGGATCCAGGCACAGGCGAGCTTTCTGCTCAAGAGATGGACGGCCGAGATGGCGGAGTTGGCCGCAGCCGTTTGGGCCCGTGAAGTGGAAGCAGCCTCGGAGGAGCGGGTAAGCGACCCACGCCCCTATAGTGCTGGCCAAAAGTATTGGCACCCCTGCAATTCTGTCAGATAATACTCAGTTTCTTCCTGAAAATGATTGCAATCACAAATTCTTTGGTATTATCTTCATTTAATTTGTCGTCAATGAAAAAAATTAAAAACAATTGTCATAAAGCCAAATTGGATATAATTCCATACCAAACATAAAAAAGGGGGTGGACAAAAATATTGGCACTGTTTAAAAAAACGTGATGCTTCTCTAATTTATGTAATTAACAGCACCTTTAACTTACCTGTGGCACCTAACAGGTGTTGGCAATAACTAAATCACACTTGCAGCCAGTTGACATGAATTAAAGTTGACTCAACCTCTGTCTTGTGTCCTTGTGTGTACCACATTGAGCATGGAGAAAAGAAAGAAGACCCAAGAACTGTCTGAGGACTTGAGAATCCAAATTGTGAGGAAGCATGAGCAATCTCAAGACTACAAGTCCATCTCCAAAGACCTGAAAGTTCCTGTGTCTATGGGGCGCAGTGTCATCAAGAAGTTTAAAGCCCATGGCACTGTGGCTAACCTCCCTAGATGTGGAAGGAAAAGAAAAATTGACTAGAGATTTCAACGCAAGATTGTGCGGATGGTGGATAAAGAACCTCGACTAACATCCAAACAAGTTCAAGCTGCCCTGCAGTCCGAGGGTACAGCAGTGTCAACCCGTACTATCCATCGGCGTTTGAATGAAAAGGGACTGTATGGTAGGATACCCAGGAAGACCCCACTTCTTACCCCGAGACATAAAAAAGGCAGGCTGGAGTTTGCCAAAACTTACCTGAGAAAGCTGAAACGTTTTGGAAGAATGTTCTCTGGTCAGATGAGACAAAAGTCGAGCTTTTTGGGAAAAGCCATCAACATAGAGTTTACAGGAAAAAAAGAAGCATTCAAAGAAAAGAACACGGTCCCTACAGTCAAACATGATGGAGGTTCCCTGATGTTTTGGGGTTGCTTTGCTGCCTCTGGCACTGGACTGCTTGACCGTGTGCATGGCATTATGAAGTCTGAAGACTACCAACAAATTTTGCAGCATAATGTAGGGCCCAGTGTGAGAAAGCTGGGTCTCCCTCAGAGGTCATGGGTCTTCCAGCAGGACAATGCCCTAAAACACACTTCAAAAAGCACTAGAAAATGGTTTGAGAGAAAGCACTGGAGACTACTAAAGTGGCCAGCAATGAGTCCAGACCTGAATCCCATAGAACACCTGTGGAGAGATCTCAAAATGGCAGTTTGGAGAAGGCACCCTTCAAATCTCAGGGACCTGAAGCAGTTTGCCAAAGAAGAATGGTCTAAAATTCCAGGAGAGCATTGTAAGAAACTCATTGATGGTTACCGGAAGCGGTTGTTCGCAGTTATTTTGGCTAAAGGTTGTGCAACCAAGTATTAGGCTAAAGGTGGCTTTACACGCTACGATTTCGCTACAGCGATCTTGTTGGGGTCACGGAATTTGTGACGCACATCCGGCCGCTGTAGCAATCTCATTGTGTATGACTCCTATGAGCGATTTTGAATCGTCGCAAAAACGTTCAAAATCGCTCATCGGTGACTTGCCCCCCTATTCTCAATTATCATTGCTGATGCTTGGGCGATGTAGTTCGTCGTTCCTGCGGCAGCACACATCACTACGTGTGACACCGCAGGAACGAGGAACCTCACCTTACCTGCGTCCCGGCAGCAATGAGGAAGGAAGGAGGTGGGCGGGATGTTACGTCCCGCTCATCTCCGCCCCTCCGCTTTGATTGAGCGGACGCTTAGTGCCGTCGCTGTGACGCCGAACTAACCGCCCCCTTAGAAAGGAGGTGGTCCGCCGGTCACAGTGATGTTGCTATGCAGGTAAGTATGTGTGACGGGGGTGCGCGATTTTGTGCGCAACGGGCAGCTATATGCCCGTGTCGCACAAACGATGGGGGCGGGCACGCACGCTAGCAATCTCGCTAGCGAGATCGCAGTATGTAAAGCGGGCTTAAGGGTGCCAATACTTTTGTCTGGCCCATTTTTGGAGTTTTGTGTGAAATGATCAGTGATTTGATTTTTGTTTCATTCTCCCTTTGTGTTTTTTCATTGCAAGCAAAATAAATGAAGTTAATAATACCAAAGAATTTTTGATTGCAATCATTTTCAAGAAGAAACTGAGTATTATCTGACAGAATTGCAGGGGTGCCAATACCTTAGGCCAGCACTGTATGTCCCCCAGGGACCGGCCGACCAGGCTGAGGGGCCAGGTCTGCCCCTGCCCGCCACACTGCCTCCCTTGCCGCCCGTACCTGCTGCCGACCTACAGCTCGGTCCGCTGCCACCACAGTGGTACCCGTTCCGTTGGCCCGCGAGGACCAGCCAGAAGAAGCCGCCAGCAGCAAACCCGTCACCGCCCCGGCACCAGTACCGACTCCACCCCAGACCAACGCTCGGAAAGTACCCTGTCCAGCCTTAGACCCGCCAGCGATCCCGGTCCCGGAAGGAGCCACGCCCAAGACAACAACGGCCCCGGCAGTCCGCCCGGCCACGGCAGAGGCGGTCCCCGACCGGAAGCCAACACCGCAAGCCACGCTGGCCGCTCCCAGACTCCCGGCCTCGGCTTAGACGCAGCGGGGATGTAGCTACAAAGCAGCAGAGCGGGCCACATCACAGCGGGGTCCCCCATTGCCAAAGGGACTCCAACTGGGCCCAGCCCCCGCACAGGGTGAACCGGAGCAGGCAGCCGATGCTCCGTACTGGGAGTGGCAGCGGCGCTAGCTGGGAAAGGAGATTGCCGCCCGGGAGAAACAGAAGGCGCAGGTCCTGTCCCAAACCTACACAGAAAAGGACAATCTGAGGAATGCCACATTCCAGTAAGGAGCCCGACATATGAAGGCCAGGTCCGGCATTTTAACCCCCAAAAGGGATGGGGGTTTATATACGAGCCGGGCATGGACTCCGAGATATTCGTGTCCCAGAGGGACGTGGCCCCTCATCTGCCCGTCAGCCACCAAGACCGGGACCTAGAGCCCGGGGAGCTAGTGACCTACACCCGGCACTGCGGAGAGAGGGGCTGGTTTGCCCTTGACGTCAGAAGGAGGGTAAGAATGGGTGCCCAGCTGCACGTCCACCCCTCTCCGCCACTTTCCAGTCCCGAGTATGAAGATGTTTAGGTAGCGATGTGGAGACACGGGGTCAGTGTGTGCTCTAGTCCGCTGGCCCGGCCACCTTTAGAAAGACAGCGTGGCCCAGGGCTCATCCCAACTGAATGCCGACCTCCTTAATCGTGGGTGGAACACTACTCAGACAACACAGGATGAGGGAATCACAATATTAAGACTTTATTGCATCCCCAAACAATTAACGGCACATAACACATAACCAGCAAAACACACAAATGTAACAGGCAACAGTGTCTCACCCTTCCGCTGGCTCACCAGGGATTTGAATGTCCGTGCTTCAGACCTTCCAGGGCTACTTACTCCAATCCAGCAGCACCCTGCTTTTGGCGGGCACCCACCGAGAATGGAATAAATCCAGATTTAGGAAGCTGGCTGAGGTCTGCAAAGTCTGTAGCAAGGTGACCAAATTGTCCCAACCTGGGTTTCTTCCTTAAGTAGTCTCTGGTATGATGATGTGATATAATCCTGGCAGCCGGAGTCAAAATCCCTAGACTGTGGTATGGTCTCCAATCGGAATCAAAGTCCCTAGATTGAAGCCATATAGCCAAGTGGTCCTCTAGTCGGAGCCAAAGTCCCTAGACCGAGTCCACAAGGCATCCTGGTTCTGATCCCCTAGCCAGCTCCTAAGAGCTTAGACTGGATCATGCAACATCCAACAACAACCTGGTGACTCCAAGAAGTCACCTTTTATAGCCATAACTTTCCCTTAGGATATCCTGTGCCCTTGTCGGATTGGTTGTACAAGGTTGCTTCTCTTATTGGATGAATTTCAAGCTATATTCAAATATCCAGAGACCAGTGTGAAACAGGTAAATTACATCACATCTAGCAATTCACTAAGTAATACAATGGGAAGTTCGCATAAATGCGTTATCTGGGTGTCTGGCCTTCAGTGGCCAAAACAATTACATGAGTCAAAAAAAACTTCAATACTAAACTCCCAAGAGTCTTGTAGAACAATGCGGGATTATCCCCCATCTATAAACAAACTGTCTTCTTGTCTGGCTGAATGTTAAGAAAGTTAACCCATGCGAGTCACTCAGTGACCATGTCGTCACAAGCGGTTCCCAGCTACCTTCAGTTAAAGTCCCCGTTGGGATCGTGTGTGCTTTCGAGTTCCCGGTTTTATAGTTAAAAGACAATGGCTTTGAACTTGGAGGTCAACCCATAAACTTTTGGGTTTTGTAAATAGCCCCCGACCAATCTTCTCACCAAGCTGCAGTCTCTGGAGAGGCTGATTGGAGGATGGGCCTGCGGTAGAGTCGGGCGAGGCCCTGTCACCAGCAAAACCAGTGACTACCCTCCGGGTCAGGGGTCACCTGGACGTGGGGCCCTTGAAAAAGGACTGCCGGGTAAGGAACTTTTTACCCGGCCTGTTTGGGCAACACCCGGACCTACCCTGGACTTCGGCAAGGGATGCCAACCTGTGTTTTAGAGGTGGCATCCGGGCTAGGTTGTTATGGGTGGGTGAGGTGAGAAGGACCTGGTCCGTCCCGTCCCGGTTTTATGTGTGCAACGTTAAAGTAACAAGCCTCCCGTAATGGGAAGAAAACAAAATATGCTTATTGTAAATATGTTACTATACTTGTAACTGTTCATCTTTTTATCATTTCCAGTTAAATAAATGGTGGTGGTCGGACAGCCCGCGGACAGTCTGTGTTTAGCCAAGGGGGAATGTGACGCCCTGGCAAAACCAGGTAGTCACAGTTAGGCCCCCGCATTACACCGTTCCCTCACTAGGAAACACACAGCCAACCAGAAGCCCTAGTCGCCCCCCCTTAGGGAAAGATAGACACACCAGTGGGCGTGACCAGGCAGTTGGGACATGCCCACCCACGGGTCCAGACAGCCCGGGGCGGGAAAACAGCAGATCAGTTTAGAAAGAATCTGAAGTTCAGTTTGGAGAGGAGTGTGGGCTGGAGCTAAGTGTAGCTCCAGCAGGAGAGTTCAAGTTGAACGGTACCAGGGTTGGAGCCCTGGTGCCACTGGCTAGGAGGCAGATGGTGGTCTCCATCAGCAGGAGATGGGAAGACGGCTCGGCAGAACTGAGGTGGACCGGGACAGGGTTGTAGCCCGCCAGTACCGACACAGGGAACCGACACGGAAACCGTAGCACAAAGGGGGTTACTCGGACACTGAAGCCAGGACCGGAACCAAGCAGAACTGGTTAATTAACCGATTGAGGCCAGGATTAGAGGTCCTGTCTCACCCAAAATCCCTCATAGAAGACAACAGCCTACCAATTAGGGATAAGAGGTCACCGCCAGGGCCCATAGATCCCACGGGCCAGCGTATGCGGGCACGGCTTCTTAGGCCACATCCAGCCGGGAGCGGACTCCTGAGTTTCACACTAGGAAAGTCCACCTTACACAAAGCAGTGCAGAAAAAGGATAGAGACCACCAGCCGGGTGGGGGACCCGATCGCAACCGGCCTCGGCACCGGCCACCATCACCTTGGTTTACCAGAGACTTGTGTGTTTTACAAACAGTGAGTACACCAACACCCCCTGCAGTCGCCAGCCCCTGCACTGAGCCACCGGGTCCCGGGGCCACCATCCCTGCCCACGGAGTGGTTAACAACTTGCTGCAGAACATCCCCAGGGTGCCCTATAACAGCAGCGGTGGTGTCCCACCTCACCACACACTGTGGGTGGCGTCACGAACTTACTATGGCCTAGCCCGTACATCTACATCCCCCCATTTATTCGGCGTGTCCACGAGACCCCCGGGTCCGGAGACCCTCGAGCCACCACCCCTGAAGGCCCGGATCCGAGCAGCGCCGGCTGCTGGCACGGGGGCGGCACATGGGCTGAGTTGAAAAGTAGTGACAACAGAATCTGTGCCAGATGGAAGGAGGTGCTGCTGAACAAATTGCTTGCAGACTGCCGCAAGTGTCAGCCTACCACAAAAATAGGCTGTCTTCCTCTGTTAAGGTTAACATTTTGTCTCTTATGGGAATAACCAACCTTACTGCTTTATAGAAAATTCTGTAAACATAAAGCTTGTTATCATCCTGAAAGTAAAGTTCTTGAATGTTACCTGTGTACACCTTGCTCCGCTAGCCCTGACTGGGGTACCAAGAACCACAATTTACTACATTGTATTTAAAGGGACACATCACCATATTCATCAACTGTGCATCCCTTACACTAGGAAAGATAATTAATGTTTGACTGTTGAGGGACCCTCCAATGGGATCCACAATAATCATTAAAATGGGAGTTCATAACACTTGTTTTTCCTTGCTGCAGTCAGGATCGAATGGTTGTGTTTGTGCACTGCCACTCTATTCATTGTCTATGAAATAATGCTGTATATTATACAGTGCTCATGTAACAATATCTATCCATTCTAAAGGCCGCTTTACACGCTGCGACATCGCTAGCATCGGCTAGCGATGTCGCGTGCGATAGCACCTGCCCCCGTCGATGGCACGATATGCGGTGATCGCTGCCGTAGTGAACATTATCGCTACGGCAGCGTCACACGCACATACCTTGCTCTGCGACGTCGCTGTGACCGGCGAACCGCCTCCTTTCTAAGGGGGCGGTTCGTTCAGCGTCACAGCAGCGTCACTGAACCGCCGCCCAATAGAAAAGGAGGGGAGGAGATGAGCAGCCAGAACATGCTGCCCACCTCCTTCCTTCCTCCTTTTCCGGTGGACGCAGGTAAGGAGATGTTTGTCGTTCCAGCGGCGTCACACATAGCGATGTATGCTACCGCAGGAACGACAAACAACATCATTACTGCAGCAGCAACGATAATTGGGAAGAGGGGGACATGTCACCGATGAGCGATTTTGAACGTTTTTGCGACAATTCAAAATCGCTCATAGGTGTCACACACGACATTGTTAAAGTGGCCGGATGTGCGTCACAAATGCCGTGACCCCAACGAGATCGCTTTAGCTTTAGCGATCTCGTAGCGTGTAAAGCCACCTTTCGTCTACATGCGCATGTTGGGTATTTGGTGCAGAAATTTTATGCACCAAATCTGCATCTTCTGGCAGAAAAACGCACCAAAAATACAGTGTATTTTTGCCTTGCATTTTTGGTGCCTTTTTTTACCATGCTTTTTTCATAATGAAGTCAATAAGTGGAAGGTTTGAAAAACGCACCACGAATTGTTATTTTCTGCATCAAATCTGCAAGCACAAAATAAGCAAGGTGCACACAGCACTTAAGAATTCTCATTGACTTTGCTGGGATAAGGATTTGTGACAAATCTACACCCAAAAATGCATTAAAAAGATAGTGTGTGCACATGGCCTTACTGCAGCAAAGAGATACAGGGGTTTGACACCCTTATTCTAGTTATAATGGGAGTCCCAGCAACCACGTATGGATAAACGATAAATATCTTTTATGGTAAAAACACTTTAACTACAATTTGCTCAATACACTCAAGCACATTTTTCAGTATTGCCAGAAATGTCAAATAGCATACCTAGGTTCCTCTCCATAGCCTTAACTGTAAGAAGAAAAATAGACAAAGGATATCTTTGTTAGATCACAGGAAAAATGTTTTTGTTTTTTTGTTTTTTTAAATAATCAAATTTTTTCCTTTATAAATAATAAAAAGGGAAAAAATGGCAGAAACAATGAATGTTCTTACCCAGACTGACTAGGATACACTATTAGGCCAGGTTCAGAGGGCCTTGGTAAAACTTTGGCCAGTCACATCTGAAAAACCTATACACTGGCTCTGTGTACCTCTGAATACGTTGGACAAGCACTGGAGACTCTTGTTATTTACTTAGCATTGCCACATGTCTACTAGAACAGAGTAACATTGGATCCCTGTGCTATCCATTTTCCACATGTACAGCACAGAGTACTATAGGGCTATAGGGTGTCGGGGGGAGGGGGGCAGTAGTCATGGGTGAGGGATTGACTCCGGACGCCCCATCACACTACATGGCAGACATGGTCCTGGCTGGTTCTGTGGATATGTGGGCTGTGAAACTGTGCAGGTCGCATTTTGCCGCTGATGTCCCCTGGCTAGGACTGGATGACGACTCATACTCACAAAAAGACCACAAGTTAATTTTAAACAACACTTTACTCAACTTTCATCATCAGCAACAATTCTTACACACCAGGTAGTGGGCACATGTCTTCCAGCACATTTAAATTGCACAAGACATATTCAGACACAGTCTCCGTTCCCACTGGGTTGCTTCTGATTTTACTGGCACTGTGACTCTGAGCGCAATCCAGCCCAACAGTACAGTACAGTTTGTGATGGTCACCTACCTCCCTAGCAGCACCATGTCCAGTCTCCTCGTTGCGAAGGGTATCAAAGATTCCATTACCATGGCCAAAGTAGTGTCTTGTGCTCCTAGATGCTTTAGCATCCTTGTCTCTTCTCCTCATAGAGGTGTGGAGGTAAGGGGTAGGCAGTAGTGCTAAAGAAGAGCCCTACACTCTTGGATGTTTGTGAAGACTCCACCTGGAATGGCCGACTTTGTTCACACACCACTTCATATTAACACATTACCTTGACAGTTGGAAGCCAGTTCACCAGAATCATGTCCTCCAGCTCCTATTGTCTGGGGTGTCTCTTTGCAAGGGGCGGTCTCTAGTCCTCACGTTGTTCTCACTCCATGTCTCGGTCAACACACAAGGATCACGCTAATCCATCTCCAGTCTTCTTTCTTTCCTTTTGTTGCCATAATTCTTCACGACATACAGACTATTCATCCATATCTGCACAATATATCTTCACTAGAATTCCAGCAGGAAAAGTCACTTTCCCTTTTAATTAAACCCTCTTATTGTGGGCTAGTCCCAATATTTAACTATTACTCACCCTATAGTCGGGCAAATTCCTATACACATGTGCTAAACATTATACATAACATTATACACTACTATATATACATGTCACCGCTTCCTAATCCACATACATTGCATCACAGTTCATGTAGCACAATATTTACAAAAGGCGCAGGAAACAACTCCCTTTGCACTAGAGGACAGTACAATGACACGATTGGTGTCTTTAGAGGAAGGAAGGCAACAGCGACAGTCCACCTCCCTTAGGCTACATTCACACTTCCATTGTTTTGCATCAGTCACAATCCGTTTTGTGACTGATGTGACGGATGCGTTGGAGATTGTGGTACAACTGATGGGACGGATCCATTAAGAAAACTGATCCGTTGTAGCAGTTTGTACTAGAATCCAGCTGTGGCCGCGGGTAACCTGAGTGACGTCATCTCTGACAGCGCGACTCACTTCAGTTGCTCCGTGGAGCTCACAGAGAGCGGCGATGTTCTACGGCCATTCTTGTCAGCTTCCGATGTAGCAGAGCTGGAAGCGTCGTGGGACCTCGTGTTGATTACGACGGACCTGGAGGGGTATTTGGGGATTAATAAAGTGGTGAAAGAGGGTGTTATTATGTCTTTTATTTCAAATAAAGGATTTTTCGGTGCTTGTGTTTATTTACTTTCACTACAGATGAATCATGGGGGGTAACTAAGCAAGAGACAGAGCTGCACAGCTATAGTCACAAGAGAAATAAAAAGGAAGTGAGGGTGCAGAACCTACCACACGATATGTAAGAGAAGAAAAAGAAGTAGGCAAAAAGCACTCAACTCACTAAATAATATGCAAAATATAACAAGAAATTTATTAATGAATAATTCAGTGCAAAATATCATAAAAACATTTAAAAACAGGACACTCACTCCAGGGACCCAATAAAATGATGTTGATACAATTACACTGCAGGTACATCAATACAAGAGACCGAACATAGGTACTGGCTATAGCAATAATGGTCTGCACAAAGCCCAAGAATATCAGCCTCAGTAGAGTATTAGTAGTACCCTCCCCTGATGAAGCTCTCTGGAGCGACACGCGTCGGGTCAGTGTCTAATTTATGACACTCCTATATGGCTCCCATTCTGCCTTGACTTAGGTGATATTTTCCTCGGACCCTTTTGGGTTACTATTCCCTTGCTGGTACCTTGTTTACTCCTTTGTTCTGCCTAGGCCAAGATTTTGGGTCTCATGCAGACTTACAGTGCTAGACTTTGTATTTATGCTTTGTTCTTGCAATTTTGACCGGCACCATTATTTATATTGTATTGGCATTGCATTATTAGGGCTCTTACATATTGCTGGCTCTACTGAGGCTGATATTCTTGGGCTTTGTGCAGACCATTATTGCTATAGCCAGTACCTATGTTCGGTCTCTTGTATTGATGTACCTGCAGTGTAATTGTATCAACATCATTTTATTGGGTCCCTGGAGTGAGTGTCCTGTTTTTAAATGTTTTTATGATATTTTGCACTGAATTATTCATTAATAAATTTCTTGTTATATTTTGCATATTATTTAGTGAGTTGAGTGCTTTTTGCCTACTTCTTTTTCTTCTCTTACGAATCATGGGGGGTGTCTCATAGACGCCTGACATGATTAACCTAGGACTTAGTGGCAGCTATAGGCTGCCATTAAATCCTTATTACCCCGATTGCCACCGCATCAGGGCAATTCGGGATGAGTCGGGTAGAGCCCCGGGACTGTAGCTTCTAATGGATGTGGCAATTTCGGGCGCCTGCTGGCTGATATTTTTAGGCTGGGGGGCTCCCCATAATGTGGGGCTCCCCATCATGAAAATACCAGCCTTCAGCCGTGTGGCTTATCTTGGCTGGTATCAAAATTGGGGGGGACAACACGTCTTTTGTTTTAATTATTTATTTATTGTACTGCACGATATAGACCCGCCCACCGGCGGCTGTGATTGGTTGCAGGTTGCAGTGAGACAGCTGTCACTCAGCATGGGGCGCATCTGACTGAAAACAATCATAGGCGCCGGCAGGCGGGGGAAGCAGTGAATATGAGATGGAATAATGAGCGGCCGGCATTTTCACAAGCAGGAGAAGCCACCAGAGGAGTGTGACAGCTGTGCAGTGCCGCGCCGGTGCTCGGTGAGTATTAGAGTGGGGGTGAGAGGGAGAGACCGACCAACAGAGAGAGAGAGAGAGACCGGCATTGACAGAGAGAGAGACTGATACCGACACAGAGAGAGAGAGACCGACATCGAAAGAGAGAGAGATATTTTCTAACCAGAAAGGAAACATCTGAGCATGCTCTGTTTCTAAAAGACGGAACCATCTCCAGAATCTGTCATTTGACGGATTGGATGGATTCAAGTGCCCATAGGCTTCCATTATAACCAAGGACGGATGCCGATGGAATCCTGCACACTACGTTTTTTCCACGCTACAAAAAACATTACACTCTGCATTGCTTCCGCCCGGTGGTCAGTCATTCCATGACTGGTCAGTCGCATAGCGGATGCAACGCAGGGCCATCAGTCGCAATCCGTCGTTAATACACGTCTATGTGGAAAAAACGGAATCCTGCAAAATATTTTGCAGAATACCGTATTTCCTCAAGGCGACGGATTGTGACTGATGCAAAACAACGGAAGTGTGAATGTAGCCTTACAGTACAAAAATACATTAATCTAAATGTAACCTAATAGCTAAGTAATATGATGTTTTACTCACTGAAGTTCCATTCACCTGTAAAAAAGATAAAAAGAAAATTAATTGTGAAGTGTTTAAAATAAATATTTTTTAATTCAAATTTTTTTACGGATCTGCTTTTGGGAGGGCTTTTTCTTTTTACTGATTCATATTCATTGGATAACAAATGCATAGAATGATATCAATCTAAGTCTTTGTTCAAATTGTGTTTGTTAAGGCATACCATGGCATAACTGATAGCTAGGGGTTACAGGAGATAGAATAGTTTGACCTAAAACGGATCATTCATTAACTTAGCTCTCTGACTTATGCATAGATATGCATGTTAAAATTCATCAACCATGTGTGTTCATTTTAATGAGGCAGGGGGATAAGCGGACACAAGGCAGGACAGGTACAAGATTTGGGATCTATCACTGCAACTTTTCATAGATGTAGAACTGAGACTTGTTTCAAAGAATGTGCAGTAAGGATGGGTATCTTCCTTGGCCTAAACCTTAGCCCACTCCCTCATAAGCATGTATGTTCAGAGTTGACTAGAATGCTATCTTTAAGTCAAACTACTTGTCTGAAGTTCTGGTGGACGCGAGCCGTGCATGTATAAGGCTGAGTTCACATGTCCTGTAATCATCTGTTAGAACGGATCCTGCAGAGATTAGTTGGGAATAAAGTTCTGCAAACACAACTTTTGGTCCATTTTTAAATAACTGATGTCTGCTGGATCCGTTTTTTTTAACATTGGAGTCTATGGAGAACGATTCTGTTGATGGATTAATATTTAGTCATCCGTTATTCTTGCATTTGTAACAGATCCGTTTTTTTCTTACAGGTTCCATTACAAATGGAAGATAAATAGCAATCCGTTAACAGATCCGTTCTCCATAGACTCCAATGATAAAAAAGTGGATCAGGCAGAAATCATTTTACCAACAGATCTTTGCAGGATCCGGTGTAACGGATGATTACAGGACATGTGAACTCAGCCTTACATTGACGAGCATCTGAGCGACCACCCAGGAACAATGCTTTTTTCTTGCACTGATTGTTGCTGTTTTTGCTCTGGAAAATAATGTTATTACCATGGTTTCTCCTATCCAGTAGTGATTATTCTTGATTACTTAAACTGAACCTGTCAGCACAATTTTGTAATGTAAAGTAAAGACATGGGTGTAATGGTGCTGTCATACTGATTAAATGTATACCGCTAGTGAAGAAATCCGCTTTGTTGTCCTTTTTAATCACCATTTGACGTTTTCTGCTGATTAGAATTCTGTGCACAGGGGTCTTCTCCTCCCTGTCGGTGATTCCCAGGCCCCTCCACCTGCCTCCAGTGACTGAGCTGCCTTCTCTGTTGAAATATCAGTAGTGACCTATCATTCACAGATTGGAGGCAAGTAGGGGTATGGGTAATCACAGACAGGGAGGAGACCCAGTGTACAGTCTGGCCCCTATGCACCAAAATCTAATTAGCAAACAATTCAGAAGAAAATTTCAAATGGTGATTAAAGGAGAACCATAAAGCAGATTTCTGCACCAAAGGTATACATTTGATTAGTATTACAGCATTATTACAGCCATGTTTTTTCTTTACATTACAAAATCATGGAGACAAGTTCTCTTTAAAGGGCTTTTCCCATCTTCAAATTGCTATCCAATTTGTGTATTAGGTGTAATAATAATAAAATTAGAAAATACCTCCAATTAGAAATGTAGTATAGTTCTCCTGATATAACCATGTATCTTACCTCATGTGCAGGCCATTGAAGTTTAGATATCCATGGTTACGACCATGAGCAACTAACTGACTAACTGTCACGATATGAGTGGATGTAACCATGGATTCCTTAGCCAAATTGCCCTGCACATGAGGTGAGAGACATGGCTACATCAAGAGAACTAAATCACATTTCTGATTGATTTGCTAATATTATTCTTATTACACCTACTACATATTGGGATAGGATATTGGAGATGGAAATAAACCTTTAGAGATAGTTGTTTTCTACAACCTTATTCAAAATCATTATTTTTTTATATAATTTGGCACATAATATTGGTCCAAACACCAAACTCATGCCCTGTTGCTTTGACACTAAGCAAGCGACTGATTGGAATTCTAAGGTCCCACCAGTAACATTGACATTGAGGGGCCCAATGTTCAGCTACATGCAAATATTACAATACCCTCATTCACAAATATAATTATACTCTTTGCTAAATGAATGATTAGATGCTACCTTGATATGTACATAGTGAGTACAATACATTGTGCAACCATTGCTCCTGTAGAATGGCAGGGGAAACCCTTGCACTGAGGCATACCGGGGGATTCACTTATACCCCTGTGGGCCAGTCCTTGCCTGTACGCTGCACTACATCTGTAAGCATGCATTCTGAAAATTATCATAATAGGATGAGTTCCATACTTACTAATGTATTCCACTAATGAAATAAAAACAAGGAAAAAAGAAAAGATTTATCAATTCCAATATAGTTAATGTCACAAATACATTAATCAGAGGTAACTATGTAATTTACTTTGTGATATCAAAATATTACATTTCCACATGAATTTATCTATTCTACTCCAGCGTACATTACTGCGTATTGTTGGGCTTTGTTTACATATGGATTGAGAGCCTGTAACCCTTTCTGGTATTTTTTTGAAAGTGTAGTTTGTCAAATATTCCTTGTATCCATTGAAAAATGCATACAATATAGCTGTCATTGATATAGTAAGATCCAGAATATTTGGACAGTGACAAGTTTTAGAATTTTAGCTGTTTACCAAAACATATTCATTATACAGTTATATAATCAATAGTGCAACCTCTAAGGTTTAAATTGAGGGTATTCACATCCTAATTGGAGTTAGGGTTTAGAAATTACAGCTTTTTAATATGTAAAACAAAAAGATAAGAAGGCACTCCTGTGTAAAACCAATTGGGGAACGCGAGGTAAAATGACAAATGCACTCACCTCCCTCGGTTGTGCTGCGAGGCACAACTCTGTGACAGCATGTTCACAGGTCCTCTCACCTCCGAGCCCTCGCGAGGTGGACCAGTAAAACCTCCAAACAACCGCATCCGTCAACTCCGGTGAGATATTGAAATGTCTCAGTCGACTCTGTGAACTCCGGATTGAGCTGCTGCACCAAACGCCCGCTCCCTGGGCCAGGAGCTGATAAACTCTCAGGGATAACAGGCAAAAAGGTAAGCACCTGATAAAGTGGATGCACCATCCCGGAAACACGTTGTGCTATTAAATGGTTAAACTTCAAACCTCCGTGTGGCTTGGATTTGTGCAGCGCCCGGATCACTTTCCTTTTTGCCTGTTATCCCTGATAGCCTTGTAATATGTAGCTGCCCCTTTCTCAAGGGATGACAAGTAAATGGATAAGTATCTCAAAAGCTTTTTAATAGTCTGCATGGGCTATTCCCTCATTAATCCATCATTCATCATGCAGTTAAAAGGTTTGGAGCTGATTCCAGATGTGATATTTGAAAGCTGTTGCTGTGAAACCATAACATGCGGTCAAAGAGGCTCTCAATGGAAGAGAACGGACCATCATTAGGCTAAAAAAATAAGAACTCCATCAAAGAGATAGCTGAAATACTGAGTGGAAAAATCAGCAGTTTGGCACATTCTGGGGAAAAAAACAGCACACTGCTGAGCTTGGGAACTCAAAAAGGCCTGGACGCCCATCGAGTACAATAGTGGAGGATTACAGAATCCTTTTCATGGTGATGAAAAATGCCTTCACACTCTCCAGTAGGTAGATGTTTTAATATCTACGTCTGCCATAACGAGAAGAGTTAATGAGAGCAAATACAGAGAGTTCACCACAAGGTG